>NC_136490.1:3670000-3955000 GCF_053919585.1 Euprymna scolopes
GGTCATTCAGTCTAGTTGAACGGAGGTGTCTGTCTGTTACTCTGGTGCAGACTCTACGTGCTAAGGAGTAGGGTATTGATTTTAGACAGTTTTTAGGATGGCGGCTTTTGAAGTGGAGGTATTGTTGAGTGTCTGTGGGTTTGTGGTAGATGTCTGTTATTATGTTGTTGTTTTTTATTGTTACTAGGATGTCTAGGAAAGGTAGTTATGTGGGGCTTTGTTCTAGTGTGAAGTTTATTTTTGGGTGTAGATTTTGTAGTAAAGTGTGGAGTTGTTTGATATCCCCCCATGAGGTTCTCCAGAGGATAAAGCAGTCGTCTAGGTATCTTTTCCAAGATTTTATGAAGAGTGTTTTTATATTGTGCCCGTACTTTTGCTCTATCCTTTCATAAAGGGTCTCTTCTAGGAAAGCGAGTGTAAGGGTGACATATGTCGGTGCCATTTTGGTACCCATTGCTGTGCCTATTATTTGGATGTAGTTGTCTTTATTGAATTGGAAGGAGTTGTTATTGAGGATTATGTCGATGCTATCAATCACGAATAGTTTATTGAATCTGGGGTGTAAAGTCTGTGTATGTTTGTCAATCCAATAGGCGATAGCTTCTTTTCCTAGATTGTGTGGGATATTGCTATATAGGCTGCTAACGTCGAATGTGGCTAGTATAGTCCCATCGTCTATGTTTGTGGTAGGGAGCTAAGGAAGTGTGTGTTATCTCTTACAAAACTTCTGACTAGATTGGTGAAGGGTTGTAATAGTATATCTATTACTTTGCTAAGTCTGCTTGTTGGGCATGATGGTCCTGCTACTATGGGTCTGAATGTCAGGTCGTTGGGGTTTGGGGTGCTTATGTATTCTGACTTTTGTATGTTGATGGCATGTCTTACCTGGTTAGATTTGTGTATTTTGGGTAGCCCATAGAAGATGTTTGTTTTTGTTGTGAAGTTTGTAAGGAAGTCTTTTTCTTTTTTATTTAATGTACTATTGTATGTTGTGCAGAGTTTTGTTATTTTAGATATGGTTGTGTCGTCTATGTTAGAGCTAATTGGTTTGTAATAATTTTCGTTCCCTAGTGATTCTGAAATATATATATATATATATATATACCTATATATATGTATATATATATATATATATATATATATATATATATATATATATATATATATATACTAGCAAAAGTACCCGTCGTTGACTGGGTTCAAAAACAGCCTACAGAAAATGGACTCTGAGTTATGAAAGTATGATAGGTTATGAAAAGGAAGGGTTGAAAAAAGATAGCTTCGAATTCGGGGGTATCGTAATAAAGCAAAATATGATGAAAGTAAAAATAAAATAGATAAACCTTGTAATTTAATGTACCATACCTGTTCAAACTGAAACACTTATCACAATATTCTGTGGATCTATATTAAAAAAAAAAACCTTGTTAAACTTTGTGGCATATTTCCATTCTATAGAGGTCAGGCGCTAACGAACACCCCATAATTTTATTATACCATATTTCGTAAAACTGAACATAATTATCAAAGTTATCTGCGCAGATAGATAGGAAAAGTCTTTATAAAAGTGTGTGCCTATTTTCATTCTATGGAGGTCAGGTTCGAATGCAGGTCATACAATTTAATTATACCATCCCTATTTAAGTTAAAACTTACTTACTAAAGTATTCTTATCTACATCTATATCAAAAACACTTGTAAACGTTTTCTTTTTAATTTTTAAATTTTTTATTCCCATACTTTTTGGACAAGGCGCGAATACAGACTCACTTAATTTTAATGAACCACCGTTCAGCCAGATAAAACATACCCATTCCTGTGTCTCGATACATCGTCTATCATTATATGTAATAAGATTTGTAAAATAGCCAAGCATATAGGAGCCTATTCGTGACCAGACACACATACGCACACACATAGACATTCAACTTTATATACACACATATATATATATGCATATGCATATATATGCATGTATATATTAATAGATATGTTTCTTATTTAATTAATTTTCGTTTCCTTGTTTAATTTTATTTACTTAGTTTACTTTTATTTTGACTGTCCTTTTTAAATTTTATTTCGTTTGTGTTTGCTATTACGAAAAATTAATTAAAACTTGGAATTAATATTATTTTAGAATTACGAAATATCTAATAAATAATCATGCAAATATTTTATGACTCTTAACAAAATTAAAATTTGAATAAAAATGAAGAAATAATATGGCGTTAAGTTTTATTAATTAATAGTATTTTTATGAAAAAGAACTGATAGTAGAAAATTATTTCATGTTTTTGTATTTTTTGTTTTCATTCAAAGAAAAATATTATTTTTTGGTTTAATAAGAAATGATTGTTTACTCCAAAATATTGGATGCCGCAATTTTATTTCCTCGAGATTTCTGCATTTGTCGGGGATTCAATTGTGCTAACTGGATAAATCTGACGAGGATACAGTCTTTATTTACCGTAAGCATATTTTTTGGGGAGGAGGGTCGTCTTTACAGACTTCCAGCTTACAAATATACAAGTTTTTAAGCATGAACATTTGGACGACATGACAGTAATTATTAGGAAGATGTCATTTATATCTGATTCATACAAGCAAAAAGGCAAACGTAGGAAATATTTAGCACCTGGCGTCGAAAAAAAATTCAGGAAAAGCAGCAATAAGGAAATGAAATGACCACTTTTGAAGCGGGCGAAATATTCATTCACTATTGTTTAGTAGGAAATTATCTATTAATGTTTTATGTTTAGTAGGAAATTATTTATTAATATTTTATTTTTAGTAGGAAATTATTTATTAAAAGTTAATGTTTAGTAGGAAATTATTTATTAATATTTATTGTTTAGTAGGAAATTATTTATTAATAATTTATGTTTAGTAGGAAATTATCTATTGATATTTTATGTTTAGTAGGAAATTATCTTTTAATATTTCCTGTTAGTAGGAAATTATTTATTAATAATTTATGTTTAGTAGAACATTATCTATTAATATTTTATGTTTAGTAGGAAATTATTTCTTAATATTTTCTGTTTAGTAGGAAATCATTTATTAATATTTCATGTTTAGTAGGAAATCATTTATTAATATGTCATGTTAAGTAGGAAATTATTTATAAATATTTTGTTTAGTAGGAAATTATCTTTTAATATTTTGTGTTTAGTAGGAAATTATCTTTTAATATTTCATTTTTAGTAGGAAATTATTTATTTATAGTTTATGGTTAGTTGAACATTATCTATTAATATTTTATGTTTAGTAGGACAGTATCTATTAATATTTTATGTTTAGTAGGAAATCATCTTTTAATAGTTAGTGTTTAGTAGGAAAGTGTTTATTAATATTTTATGTTTAATATGAAGTTAGTTATTAATATGTTATGTTTGGTAGAAAATTATTTATTAATATTTTATATTTAGTAGGAAATTATCTTTTAATATTTTATGTTTAGTAGGAAATTATTTCTTAATATTTTGTTTAGTAGGAAATTATCTATAAATATTGATGTTTAGTAGGAAATTATCTTTTAATATTTTATGTTTAGTAGGAAATTATTTATTAATATTTTATGTTTAGTAGGAAATCATCTATTGATATTATATGTTTAGTAGAAAATGATCTTTTAATATTTAATGTTTAGTAGGAAATTATCTATTAATATTTTATGTTTAGTAGGAAATTATTTATTACAATTTTATGGTTAGTAGAACATTATCTATTAATATTTTATGTTTAGTAGGAAATTATGTTTTAATATTTTATGTTTAGTAGGAAATTATCTTTTTAAATTTCATGTTTAGTAGACAATTATCTTTTAATATTTTATGTTTAGTAGGAAATTATTTATTTATAGTTTATATTTAGTAGAAAATTATCTATTGATATTTTATGTTTAGTAAGAAATTATGTATTAATATTTTCTGTTTAGCAGGAAATTATTTATTAATATTTTATGTTTAGCAGGAAATTATTTATTAATATTTTATGTTTAGTAGAAAATTATTTATTAATATTTTATGTTTAGTAGGAAATTATCTATTAATGTTTTATGTTTAGTAGGAAATTAATCATAAATAGTTTATGTTTAGTAGAAAATTATCTATTAATATTTGTGACTATAAGTAACCATGCCAATTGAGCTGAGATGACATGTCCTATGTATCAACAAAGACGTTCCAAGAAAAAAATGCATCCTTTTTTACATAGGATTTACTACTATATTTGTTCGGCCGGAATAGATCAAATGAGATCTCAAAGTGCGTTGGTGTAATGACTGAACTTATGCATAGACGACCAAAAAATTTCATTCCACTGTTACAGATTACGATGATAGACTCTGAGAACGCACGTCATCGACATAAATCAGAAGTAGAGCTGCGTCATGTAATTTCACTTGCAGAACAAATTGAACTAATGGACATTTAGTGACGTGTTGTAAACCTTTACGAAACCGATGTTAGAACAATTAGGAGATGGGTTCGTTAGTTTCTGAGTGGTGAAAATTTGAGTGACAAAGTGGCTGACACACACATTCATCTACACGTATATTTCACTAGAGAAGGCCACCGCATATATAGTCTCACTGTTCACTCGAGAATAATAATAAGAAAATGTTAGTCAGACGATAATGTGATGACTGTGAATAATTTGTGTAATATACTACTGAAGTGGGCTGCTAATCCTTAGATTGAAAACGATCATGTTGTAATCAGTTAGGAAACAGTCCAACGATGTTGTGTTTCATACATAGACAGTTCTATGACGGAAACTATGCTTATTGAATTTTCGTTTAGTGTAAGGTAGAGATAGAAAGCAAGAAAAATTATTAATATTTGTAGTAACTAGACGGGAATTTATTGCGAATGGTTTTCAGGTTGAAAATCGAAGATTAAAAATCAGTTAACAACAGGAAGATAAGTGCAAGAATTCCCACAAACGTATAAAATTAGTGAACGCAAACACATATATGTTTTAGGTAAAACTGAAAACATGGATGCACACATTCAATCAGATTCATACATTCCTGTAAACACACTGTTACGCATGATTCTGCATACAAATACACGCTATCATACAAACACTCATACGCAAAGTTATACCCACATTAAATACAGAATTAAGTAAAAAACGCATAAAAAATAGACACTTTACTCTTCTACTCGAATCCCTTCTACCCCCGAAAAGCTTAACTTTGGAATTCCCTCCCTGCCACTTGTTCACCTTAATGTACTAACATGCAGCAGCTTAATCCAAATTCAATAACGTATATGATGATAGATTATATTGTGAATAATGAGTTGTGCAATCTCTAAACAGCCTTCTGTAGAAGCTTCATTGATTTATTTCAGTGGTAAAGTTAAGTAAGTGGAAAGCATTTACAGCACCTGCTACTTTCAAATACTCATTGACATTTTACTAACGTGACTCAGCAGTTTTTAACATTAGTGATCTAACGAGGACCGTTGTGTAAACGTGAATTATTTCATTTATTTAGCATATGCGCACACAAACGAAGCACACACTCAAACTTATAAACACAAATATGCGCATACTTCCCTTCATACTACCAGATTCGCAATCTTACACTTATACATGTAGGCCCGTATACAGTTAAACGAACTGTATACACGTAGATGCACATGCACAAGTGTAAAAACGCTGCATTTTCGGACGATATGCTGATTGCCTAGAGAAACACACTTGATTACATTGTATATCAAATGCGACTATTTTCTCGAGTAACGCACCTGTTCGTTGTAGATTGTGGAAAATACAGATGTCTCTGTAGTAAATTCAATAAAAATGTTCGGTTTTTGGATAGATAACGATAGATAATTGTTTGTATATTTTATGTGTTGCAACTATTAGCGACCTAATTTCTGGTATAGATTCATAATAGATATTTGAAACTTATATATGTTTCCCTTTTTAAGAATAATCACCATTGTTGGATGTAATTAGATGTAGTAGTCAAACGTCTATAATTAGATATTCAATGCTTAGTAATTGTAAACATTTTCGACACTACACTTTAAAACACGCAAGGAAACTCATGTAGACAATAAGTTGAACAACTGAGCCAATAAAATATTCAAATAATGTGAAAACTGAGATTAAATAAAAGAAATTATAATTCGGAAAAATCATAAAAAAGTTAAAAGGTGCTTATATTATTTGCACAGCAAACAGCGTTATAGAGCATAGCTTTTTGATACGAATTCCATGTTAGAATCAATTACACCGTATAACACTGTTGCATAGAATTAAACAAAAACTAAAACATATAATTAGTAAATGTGTTACCGTTTAGCACATATTGTCTGTTTTATTCAATATTTCAAAAAATAAATTTGGTTAGCCTACATAAAGAATAATGTTACAAAAATGCACGGCTCTACTACGGCGCTGGCCTGATCTATAAAAACCCTAGATACGTAGGGATTTTAGTAGAAATATCTTACATTTTTGCTCGTTAGTTTAGCAAGCAAAACGTATAGCCGGGACTGAATTCCTCACATAAACAGTCCGGGAAAAGAATCTACTTAAATCAACCTTATCTAAATGCCCCAACAATAAAGGTAAAACTAATCAGATGGTCTAGCAATACAACAGCGTCAAATGAAGAGTATCCAATGAAATAAGTCTACCATTGCTAACTAAGCTCCAATCGCTGTCGCATCGTCGCTACTTTGGATCCGTGTGCATATTTTACAAGTATTTTAAGGGGCATTGCTCTGATAAAGTGTGCACGCATTCCCCCTCGTTGTACATCCCCTTAAATACCTGATTAACAACAAAGCCACACATATTAATTGCCGGAAAGCCTTCTACTATAATAGCTTCTTCGCTAGAACAGCTAGACTTTGGAATTCCCTTCATTCTTCTTGCTTCAGTTACTGTACTTAAGTTTATAAATAATAGAAACAAACATCTTGCTCATTCTCCCCATACAAGGTTTAAAATAGTAGCCACTTTCGTCCAAATGGCAATGCCCTCTGTTTGAGACTAACATGAGTGAAAAACTGCCCCTAATGATAATTTTATTTTACTAACCGTGTGCTAACGTAAGACAAACAGTTAAAAACCATATATAGATGTATACTCCAGTTAGTGTTTCACAATATAACGTCTTAACAATAATAGAACATTATAAACCAACCACTTTGCATATAAATTAACTATCAGGAAAATGCGATATTATCCACAAAACACTTTACTAATCACGGATTCGAAATTGCTATTGCAATTGCAAATGTGGAAAATAAAAAAAAAATCCACCGTATGATCAAAATACCCAAACAGCTAAAAAATATTTTTTTCTATTGCAAGCATATGTTTTTGCCTTTGTATTTTTTTTACGTCTATATTAATTACGTTTTTTTAAGTTGCTACTAATTACATTGATTGAATTAGACATCAGAATTCCGCCAGGCAGACTTGTAATTAATCCGCAATAAAATAGAGTAGCAAAAAGTATGCAGGTTTTTGTTGTAATGTAGAACACGTACCTGAATCACTCCAATCAATACTGAAGATATGTGACCCCTAGGTATATGAAACAATAATAATAATAATAATAATAATAATTATAATAATAATAATAATAATAATAATAATAACTAGCGGGACCTGTGGAAATTCCACAGGGGACTCATTCATATGTAGTGTATTGATGCTGACATTCTCTAGATAATCACTGTAAATGGAGACGCTCTAATACTGTTGTAACTTTTTTTCTTAAAATAGCAAAATATTTTTCTAAGCTAGCACATACTGTCGAAAGGTACGATTACATGTGATATTTTAATTCTTGCAGATTTCGTACATATTATAACAGAGAAAATTTTCTGTGGATTTTATATATTATAAAGTTGCAGTGTCAACAATAAAAATAATATATCTATATGACTTGGGTGCATTAGCTTGATTAGAAACCTGAACTAAAACTTTAAAAAAAAAATTTGATAAAATTATTTATAAAAGAAATAGATGACTTAAGTGCCATCAGCTGTAAGCAAAACCGAAACCAAAAGCTGCGAAGGATTCTTTGGTCAAATTACTTATGACAAGAAATTAAGGTACATAACAATTAAACGACCCGAATGTAAGCGTGACACAAAAATAATATAAACTATTGTATTAATATATAGATAACTAGCATTTCATCCCGGCGTTGCCCGGATGTTTGGAGGTGTATGCTGAGCAAAAACAAACAACGGGTTAATCTGTTTAAATTTGACCCCTATTATGACCCTTATAAATGTAGTGTTTTTGAGTCAAATCAAGTTATTAAGTTAGATCCATGTCCAAGGAACCTATATCTAAAATTTCAAGTGGGTAGACCAAAAATTGTCCGAGGAGTTTGGTAGAGTTCTCAAAGGTCAAATCGTTGAACTTTGACCCTTAACAGCGTAATTTCTGACCGAAACCCGATCACATCGATTTTTCCAAATCTCAGTACATACGTTCAGAGATTACAGTATAATTTCCCAAATCTCAGTATTTCCGTTCAGAGATTACAGTTAGAATATTAGCTGTGAATAGAGCTTGCCTAAATTCATATTGATTGCCGGTCAGGAGTTTTACCGCTGTAAGCTGATGGACTAGACCTTGATTAATTAAGGACTCAAATATTTTGGCGAAAAGCGGAAGAAGATTAACGGTGCGTTAATTTAATGGGTCAGTTCTTTCGCCAGAATTCTTGAAAACTAGTACCACAGAAGCCGTTTTCCAGCAGTCAGGAAAGCCAGATCCGTTAAGGCATTTGTTGTAAAGTTTGCAGAGAACTGGAGACCCAACCAAACAAAGATGGGAACAAGACGCGCATAAATACTTGGGAGTTCGGGAAGCAGATAACATTAATACAACATAAATGAAAGCGAGAATTTGAAACGAATACCTAAAAAAAAAAACTAAATCATATAGAAGAGACCTAAGAAAATAAATAAATAAGTGGGCCCCATCACTACTAAGATACTCTGGACCGTTCATAGGATGGACTAAAGTAGAACTGAGACAGCTCGATCAGAAAACAGGAAAATCATGACGATCCACAACGCACTGCACCCGAAGGACGATGTTGACCGAATCTACGTAAAGGGTAAAGATAGCTGGAGGGGACTGGTTTGTAGAGAAGCCTTTTTGAATGACAAAAAAAAGAACTAGAAAAATGCAAAACACTGAAAGAATAATCATGACAGCGAGAAACACCGAAAAAGTCAATAACACAGAAAACAGAGAGATAAAGAATAAGACAAAAAAAAAGAAGAAAAATTGGAAAAGAAACAACTACACGGAACATCAATAAAGATGACAAAAGATGAAAATATGGAAAACACTTTGATATGGATGCGAAAAGGACACATAAGGCGAGAAACTGAATCCCTATTAGCTGCAGCAAAAGGCAACTTGATAAAAAAAACCCACATCCAAGCAAAGATCGACAAAACACAAGCAAACAGTAAATACAGACACTGTGAACAAAGAGACGGGCCTCTAAAGTATATAGTACGTAGATGCAGCAAACCGACCCAAAAGGAGTACAAGAAACGCCAAGACCAAGTGGGAAGGCTAGTACAATAGGAATTATGCAAACAACTGAATCTGGAACGTACAGAAAAGTCGTATAAACATAAACCGGTAACAGTACTTGAAAACGAGAATAACAACATCCTATGGGGCATGGGCAAAACACTGATATACCCATTCAAACAAGAAGAATGGATGTCGTAATAATTAACAAGAAAGAAAAGCCCTGTCAAATCGTGGACTTTGATGTTCGAGCTGAAAAAAAAGAATTAGAGAAATTGGAATTAAAGAAATATCTGGAAAATGCAACGAAGAATAATAATAATAATAATAATAATAATAATAATAATAATAATAATAAAAAACAAAAAAAAACAGCTGAAATGTTAAGAACACCCCTTGAATGTAGAAACTAACACACAGACGCAATAAGCGTAGTTATAACAAACTGCTGCAGAGGGAAAACATGAAACGCTACATGGAACCAAGAACATTGAAGCCGCATATCTTTAAGTTCTTACCCCATTCCCCCATTACCACATCACTGCACCCTTCCAAAAAAAAAAAAAAAAAAAATAGAGGATGACCTAGTAGTCAAGGAGAAAGGATAGACCACTGAAAAGACCTCTGCCGGAAAATTGCTATGGAAACTGGGACCTTAGGGGGAGCTTATTACTATTCAAATTCTAGTGAAGAAAAATAGCCACTGTCAACGAGAAATCAATGACAGGTAGCTGTTGCGATAATTCAAATTTACTTGCAAATGTTATCGAAGGAGGTGAAAGGTGCTAGAAATCTGAGGAGTCTTGTTGTCACTAAGCTTCAAGGGAACACCACAAGCTTTTTTCAAGGAGAGATCTGTGTGAAAGCTCCTTGTAAGCCACCAATAATACTGATGATGATGATGATGATGATAGTGATGATGATAATAATAATAATAATAATAACAATAATAATAATAACAACAACAACAATAATAATAATAATAATAATAATAATAATAATAATAATAATAATAATAATAATAATAATAATAATAATAATAATAATATGTCGCTTGTTCCTCTCGTATTTGGTTCGAACGTTAAGCTATCTAAGAACATACATGCATTTTTTTTCAGGCGAAACTGTTTCAACAAATATTAGTTTGGCAAAATTGTGCATTGAAAAAGCCAATCTAGAAACTCTGTACAAATATATGAAACGGAACTCTCTTTTATATAGCCTCGCTTTTATGCATCAACATATTAATATATGACTATCTCTGGAATGGTGTGCGAAAATGACTTGTACTAATTTCGACATATTGCGGTTCTAAACGGTAAAAGGAAGTCAGCAAAGCGTTACGTAAAAAGAGGAATCCGAGAGAAACGGCTCCCATGAAGAATAACATTGTTTGTCAAGAGGGGTTGTATTAAAAAAAAACAATACAATATTGCCGCTTACAATGTTACAACGGTTGTGCTGAAGTATGCAGCACACTATTACATGCTAAGTTTTTATTGGTAATTTTTTAAATTTATATTATGTACGCCAGTTCTATATTAAAACACACAGTTGTCATTATTTTCAAATAAATGCTAATAAACGCATATTCTCCCCGTGTAATTTGTTATTCTGTCAAAGTATACTAACTTTTGCGCTATCAAGAAAAATATCAACTTAAAAAAAAAATATTGGTCGATTAAATATATTCGTAATGTGTGGAATTTCAACACGGATCCCATTTTTACAAGGAAGTACCCACTTATCAAGCCCAGAGGACACTCGAGGGTAAGAGTTAATGTGTGCACAATGGTCATGAAAGCAACAGTGAAGTAATCGTTAATTGTTGCAAAAAAGATGGCACTGTGGAATTTCCTGATGTGCTGCTAGTTTTCCATAAATACTTTTATGGCATGCGTTCTATTGCATTGTCTAATCTTACTTTTTGATTCATTTGTTTCAGCTCTTTTGAAAAGTTAATCCAGTGCTCTCCATCGTTTCAGGATTTTAATGTATCACTATAATATAGCTACATATTTCACTAGATTATTTAAGGGGACGGCTAACCAGGAACTTATTCACAAAAACATTGATTACATCCCTCATGTAGTCAATAAGAAAGCAAACGAGCGGAACAGGTTAGACGAGATGCCATGAAAATAAACAACAGAGCAGATAAATGCCCGCAAAAGTTGCAGGGAAATGAAACAAGCACGACTTACTGGGTTTCGAATCCGAATTTAATCTCTGTTAAGGCAGTATAGGGTGCTCCGAGTAACTCCTGTCCAGATGTGCTAAGAATACTCAATCCTAGGAGCTACTTGCTTTTATGCAAGGTAATCATTACATCAGCAGTAAGTACATCTTTCAAACTGCTTGGCCTCACGTTAACAGGAAACATGGATTGGAACAATTACATTGAAAGCATTGCCAGGGCCACTGCAAAGAAGGTAGGCTCTCTCTACCGTGCTAGAAAACTATTAACACCGAGAGCATCCTGTACATCTATAAGGCCACCATTCGCCCATGTATGGAGTATTGTTGTCACATTTGGGCTGGTGCATCTGCTACTTGTCTCTCGCTCATAGACAAGGTTCAAAAGAGAGTCGCTAATCTGATAGGCCCTGAACTGGCATCTAAGCCTCAGCCTCTGTCCCATCGATAAAACGTTGCACCCCCCTGCCTGTTCTACAAGTATTTTAATGGTGAATGCTCTGAGGAACTTCAGACACTTGTGCCCCCACGACGTAGACACCATCGACAAACCCGACAGGCCGCTAAATCCCACCCCACACAGTAGAGATCCCTAGATGTAAAAGATATTTTTACTTCAGTAGTGTCTACTCCAGAACCGATTGACTCTGGAATTCCATTCCAGGTCCCTGCTTCCCCAACTGTACTGACAGGCAGAAGTTCAAGTGGAACGTGAACCGACATCTTGCTGTCCAAATCTCAACATAGTACCCCAGTAGTTGCTGCCCCTGATTGTAGTCCCCTACAATAAAGTGGCAATGTGATTTTTTGCGGTGAAAATGTAAAAAAAAAGAAAATATATCTACAAGAGCAGTAAAATAATCAGAGAATTTCTCCGGCAATCTTGGCCACAAATTTTATGTTTATATTCTATATCAGATCAGAAGTGAAGGTCAGCTCTATAAGTTTGTGAAAACATGGTGCTTCACTAATATGAAGACCATTCAATGCACATGGGACCGGATGGCGTCAGAGCGTTGAATAAGCTTCGTTTTTGATTATTACGGTTAACCACCTACCGTTTCCTGCACTGCGCCATTTGCTCGAGGTGAGAAAATATAGAATAAGAGACATCTTTGTCATTGCAGACAGAGATCTTCGTCTGCATAAATGTCTATAAATTATCTAAGAATGTAAATTGCAAGAACATTAATGACGATCAGAATTAGAGTTGGATAGAGCGTTTATAATGTGAGCTTCTGCTTTTTGCTTCTGGGCGACTAGTCTTAAATAGATATCAGCGAGTAATGATTAAAAACTGAGTGGATAAAGTAATTTCTTGCTAGGAATAATTATTATTTGATGTTCGTAGGAAGCTGAGATTACTGGATATGCTTAAGCTAAAAATTTATTGCTTTGTTTCAACACACTACTGTCAAAACTTCTACCACGCGACACTCTTTAAAGTGGACTCTCACACGACTATGTGTGTAGCGCGTCGTCTTCCACCTCTTTGTTCGCCTCACGCCTGCTTTCATTCACCTGTCTTATTTGCATAAAATTGGAGACCATGTGTGCTGCTCCCATGACCGTTAAACATATAACCTGTGAGCCTTTTGTTTATTTTCTGTTGCACGTCGTAACCTTTCGAGCATGGACATGTGTTTACATTAGCATAATCCATGCTTGTTTACGTCTTCCTAAACACAAATATGTTATCAATAGAAAAAAGCATCATTTATTTGGACCTGTAGAAAACGTTCGAATTGGATTTAGTTAAATATTTATTAATAAAGTCAAAATTAAAAAAAAATGTTGACCTAAGCAGAAGAAAGTCAAATAAAGAAATAGCTTTTCAGCATGCACAAAAA
Organism: Euprymna scolopes; assembly: GCF_053919585.1. Taxonomy (NCBI): domain Eukaryota; kingdom Metazoa; phylum Mollusca; class Cephalopoda; order Sepiida; family Sepiolidae; genus Euprymna; species Euprymna scolopes. The sequence goes on from NC_136490.1 coordinate 3,683,587, forward strand.
ACGTTCGTAACTTAAAGTAACATAAAGAAATACCTTTTAAGCATGCACACGAAACGTTCGTAACTAAAAGTCAAATAAAGACATAACTTTTCAGCATGCACAAAAACATTTGGAACTAAAAATCAAATAAAGACATGATTTTCAGCATGCAAAAACAACATTCGGATGCACAAAACAACATTCGTAACTTAAAGTCAAATAAAGACATAGCTTTTCAGCATGCACAAACAACATTCGTAACTAAAAGTCAAATAAAGACATAACTTTTCAGCATGCACAAACGACATTCGTAACTTAAAGTCAAATAAAGACATGACTTTTCAGGATGCACAAAACATTCGTAACTTAAAGTCAAATAAAGAAATAACTTTTCAGCATGCACAAAAACGTTCGTAGCTTAACGTCAAATAGAGAAATAACTTTGTAGCATGTACAAAAATCATTCGTAACTTAAAGTCACATAAATACATGACCTTTCATCATGCACAAAAAAATTCGTAACTTAAATCAAATAAAGACATAACCTTTCAGCATGCACAAAATACATTCGTAACTTAAAGGCAAATAAAGACATAACTTAAAGTCATTAATTTTTGAAACGTCTCATATCCACATTTTGATAGCTAAAATGGAAACAACACTGGGACGCAAAATAACGACTAACGATAGATGGATTCTACTGTAGCTCTTTTGTTAAAACTGCAAAAGTATTTATCGTAACTTGTACGGACGCCCGGGTAAGCCGGTGATGATATACGCTTAAATATAGTTTAATTTATGCACACTTTGTATATAATATTATAGACTCCATTTTCTATCGATACTTATCTATATAATTATAAAACGCAGATCAACTTTCTTGGGTGTTTAAATCGTGCATCCGCTTTGTGAGTTTCGGTTTAAAATTTATTCTGTCTACCTATTTAATGGTCGCTCTGTATATAGTCTTGTATCAAAAGCGACTACTGCTATCTAACGTATACACGTATGTCAACTATATTTTTTGTTTTAAATTACTTTAACGTTTTCTCCTTACAAATAAATGTAATTAACTCCGTTGATTTAAAAAAGAAACACTGATTTACATATAAATATACAATATATAACTATAAGGACATTGATAAGAAAAAGTACTGCTTTTAGTCTCGCTTCTATGGATTCTTACGATTTATTTTTCTGGACTTATTAAAAATGTTTTCTTTTCTAAGGACGGGGGGGGGGAGAGAAACTTGGTTTTAATATTTCTCTTAGTAGGGTCTCCTTAATTTTGATTAATGCTTGCATTAGTATTTTGGAATATTCCTGAGTTTTATTTAGTGTCTCATCCATTTAAAAAAAAAATTTTCGAGACAATAAACAAAATATCATCACAAATGATTTTTATTTTGAACCTGTTTTATCTTATCCTTTAAGGGCTAAAGGGTAGACTAAATAAAAGAAATATGACGGAGGAAGAGCAGCAGCCCGAACTTTTTTCACAGTGAAAACTTTAAGAAAAAAGAAGACAAAATAATAATAATTGTGGGAGGTGGCTGAAGAAGTCAACGTTTAATTGAGACTGTAAATCGGTTTTGAAAATGGTAGATCGAATTAGTAGTACATTGTATGTAATACAGAACCAATCCCAAATGTTTAATATCTATTGAGTCAATCTGTTTATAATCTTGTAGTTTAATGGCCAGTAATCCGCAGAAATAGGTGAAAAAACGACAAAGAAAGAAATATAAGGGGGAATCTACTGTTCAGGTTCACCTACATATTTTTAGAAATAATTTTGTAAACGAAGTTGTGCTTGATTAAAACTAGAGCTGGATTTAAAAAAAACACGTCATTCGTGTCTAATATTATTTATCTAGAGTTATGTTATTGGATTTTTTATTGCAAGTTGGAATCTTTTTAAACATAAAAAGAAGAAACTATATTTTCCCTAATGTAAAAAAGGCATTCTTAATCACTTCACATATTAAAAAAAAAAAAAAATTGTTTTCGTACGACTCAATTCAACGTAGTTTACCTTATAAAAAGAAATCACAATTACGGTCTTTAAATATGATATGAAAGAAAGAAATTGTTTAAATCAATTGAAATTTTACATTTTAGCATGGGGGATTACTTTTCTATATGAATTGAACGTTAAATGAAACCACACTTCTTGGCGATGTAGCGAGACACGTAATCGTTAGCACATCTTTTTCAGCATTGGTGGCGGGGTTGGAACAGGAAGGTTAAACGATGGTGGGTTAATAAGTTCCAAACAGTTTAAACATACGCATTTAATAGCATGCCAAAGAATAGATGGGCATAAATGATGACAAGCTTTATATATATTGAGATTTTTCAGCTAAAATCAACACCAAAACTGATAGGAAATTCTTAGTAAAAATATGTATTACAAGAAATGGAAAGATATAACAATTATACGACAGCCACTCGAAAGAAAAATTATGTACGCATGACACACAAAATGAAACACGCTCTATATATTATACAAATAAATCCTCTCCGACCAGTCTCGAAAGATAAGCATTACTTTATGTATGGGTTCTTACAAATATAATTCTAATCGAATGTGTGTTCAGTGTTTAGCCACATTCCTCTTGAATCAGAACCGCTCGAGTCCGATGGCAATGAGGGAGCTATGACAACTGGAAACAACCTTGCGAGAAGTGTAGAGCACATGTCACACCTGGTATTCTCAAATGGTAACACATTTTTGTATTGACAATGCACCTGCGATGACCTAACAGGAACCGGTATTTCAGCAAGATCATACTGTATGGTAAACCTTCGGTGAGAATATAGCATTGATACTTTTACATTTTGTAGAATTACATTAACGCTGAATTGTGTTAATGTAATCGAAAACTGCTGCATTTAATTTATCGTTATTTTTATAAATGACCTGGGTGCAGTCTTAATTACTTACAATTACCAATACCATTGTCACGTTCTTTTTAAATTATGTTTTTTTTTTGGCATTTTCCCCCCAGACAAGACACATTCTTACTTTGATGTAGGGAGATACTATCTAGCACACAATTTATATGGATACTATTTAAGGAGTTGAGCTGCAATATGCTTGTTACATTACACCTTATCTTTTACATGTCAGTATAGTAAGGGAAGCAGGAACCCGGAAGGGAATTCCAAAATTTAGCAGTCCTCAGGAAGTAACTATTAGAGTAGCAGTTTTTCTTACATCTGGGGATTTCTTCTGTGTAGAGCTGGGATTTTGCTGTTCGTCGGGTTTGTCGTTCATCGGAACACCTACCATTATATTTCTTGTAAAACAGATAAATGGGCGCAACATTTCGTAGATTAAACAGCGGTTGAAGCCTTACTAACTTGCTGGACCTATTAGGTTGATGACTACTTTTTGAACCATATCTAAGGTGTTGGTATCTCATACTAATACAAACGTCTACGAAGCACACGAATACAACTAGTAAATAATTGTTGCTTGCGACGCTTATAGCTAACAAAAAGGAAGATCGGCTTTTGTATTCTCACATGCTAAACATAATAAGTATAAAACAAATAGAGTGTGATTTCTCCCTAAGTTGGTTCAGACAAGTGACAATATAGTTAATAACATATAAGAGTCGAGAGTTTTAATACAGATGCAGTCTGATTATTTTATTATATACAGACAGAAGCCAATCATCATTATTTGTTAATGATATTTAATGAGATACGCTCGTCTCGCCCTAAGAAGAGACTTCGATTGAGTCGAGGTGAAAGGCAGCCGCTTTCGTGCATACGGGAAATGAATTTGGAAGATGTCTGTTGATGTACATGCAAATATCGGTTAATGGCAGGCAGATAAAGACAAGAAACACGTCTCAGTATGATGGGGAATATTCTCTGGAAGAAGATATTCAGTTGACTAACAAGAGATAATGATTGCGTTTAGCATTGTCAAGTCCATAAAATACTGGACACTATAGTAATTCGTCGGACAAAGAGACATAATTCAATCGGGGACGGATAATGTAACATTTACGGTAAGAGCTGCACCGTATATCGTGTATGAAGGAAAAAAAAAGAGATACAAAATTTACATGAGATGTACACTATATGTCGCATCAGGATAATTAATGGAGAATGATGAGATCGTAGTCAATTGGCCACCTTGTATGTGTTGGTGTATTCGAAATGAATTCACGTTGAATATATATATGAATATTCGGTGAATTATGTTTGGACATATACATATATTATTGTTCAGCAGATTTTGTATATATATATATATATATATTAATATATATATATATATTGAGTGAATTCGACCTAGAGTCTAAAAGGCAGAGTTTATTTTAATGTACTAGTTAATGTATTAATATTATTAAAAGAAAACAGCGCTCGTTGTGCTGTAGATATATAATAAGCTCGACAGGCGTAGACACCCTAGAGCTATTTTAATATTGAGTAATACGATTGATAATAGTTAATTAAACACCAGTTTCAAACGGAAAGCAAACAAAATTATTAGTTTGTACGGTCGTTTCGAAAACGATGTTTTATATTGAAATAGACAATGTGTTATGAACAATAATTTGATAAAAGATTTTCTTTAAACAAAGTCAACTCATCAGAAAAAAATATGGGTGGATGGTAAATAAAGCAAAATAAAACTAGTATTTTTTGCAGATATTCCTTTTTTCCGCTTTTAAAGCTTGTCATAATTTATTCTTTGGCATGCTATTAAATGCGTTAGATTTTTAATTCAAAATTATTAATCGTTTTGCTCATTATCTATCTATCTATCTATCTATCTATCTATATATATATATATATATATATATACATATATATATATATATATATATATACATATATATATATATATATATATATATATATATATATATATATATATACATATATATATATATATATATATATATATATATATATATATATATATATATATGATGTAAAATGGGGGGGTTCACCTCAAATACACAAACGGAATGTTCAAGAAAGTTTATCGCTACAGTCCTCCGTCTCTTCTCTCGTTGCCTTCTCTCCTGGATCATCGGGGATCCTCTCCCAGCACCCAGAAATGAACACCGTTTTATAGGTTCCATCTTCACACACACACACGAGATTATGCGAGAACGGACGAAATAAAAATGCTGGCCGCCATATCTGTTCTTTCTTTTCTTCGCCTGAACTCACTCGCTGAGCACCCACGGTAAGACTTCTCTTTCTTGCTTCTAACCACATGCCTCCGTGATCTCACGATCACATTTCATAGTCTCTCATCCACTGTGGCGGTCGCCTCTCTCTACTTGGCCTCTGAGGTGTCTCGTCCTCCTCCTGTGGCTGCACACTCCCCTCCACTTCTTCGCCCTCAACTGGTCTGACGTCGAGGATGTGCCTCGGGACTCCTCCCACCACAATGTTGTTACTAGTGTTCCTCCCAGTCACGCGACCTCTACTCCATTGTGTGGTGCAGCACGCCCCCGGTGGCTTCTCCCATACCTCGTCCTCGAGTTTAATTGTCCCTGTGACCTCTACTTCTCGGCTTGCCGGCTCCACCCTGGGATGTCTCCAGGAATATGCAAACATTGACAGTTGCGGGACCGTCTCTGGTACTTGTCCCAGTTTAGGCGACATGTTATACCAGAAGACGGCTTGCTCAGGTGAGGTGCCTCCTCTTTCCGCAACTGCATTTATGGTGCGGTGGTTTCTCTCTACGATCCCGTTGCCACTAGGTCTGTAGGCAGCTCTGAAAAAATTGTTGGATCTTCCATTTCTTCAGTACTTCTGTCACTGCTACTGACGTGAACGCAGTCCCGTTGTCGGTTAACAACTCTTCCACGGGGCCTCGCTCCAAAAACACCTCATCAAGGATTGCCGCTATTTCATTGCCTGTTCCTCCACGTAGCTTCTTCCATAGGGCAAATCGCCCGGGCCCACAGTCAATCATGGTCAGGTAAAGTCCACCCCTGTAATGGGTGACATCGCATGCCAGTCTCTCCCAGGTCCCACTCACCTCCAATTGGCCAGCTTCATGCGTGCTTGGAGCAGGATCAACCGACTCACATCTGTCGCATGTCCTGACCACTTGCCTCACCTGCTCCTTGGTGATCCTCGGGTCAACTTTTTTCACTAAGTACCAAGTCCTCTCTACCCCCATATGGTGCAAATTGTGCAGTTCTCGCACGCCAACATCATCTAGATCCGATGCAGCAACAACATATTTCTTTGGCAACAGCCAAATCTTCTTCACTCTCGTGAGAGCATCTGCTCGGTTCTTTTCAGAAGCCACCATGTCTACGCGAAGCTTCAAACAAAACTCTTGCATCAGCTCAGCCAGCACCCCAAGCCTGCGCTTCACTAACATCTCCGCAGCCCCTTTCGTTTTTATCCTTTTTTCGCTTGAAATGAGAGAGTTTAGCCAAGCAAACACCGTGGCAAAGTCTGTTTTGATGCATATGTCACGTAGTCCCCATTTCAAGGCCAGATTGACTCCTTTTATTGTCGCGTCTAATTCCGCCACATTGATCTGGCTGACGTCATTCTTTTTCCTCAACCAGGCTGATTCTTCTGCAACTACTCCCCCAATTTCCAAAACGACCCTTGTTGCAATGCTGCTCGCATCGCACCACACGACTCCATCCAATGTTTGCGGTATGCTCCAGGTTCCCCGGACTGGGTCTTGCCGTTCTGCTTCTTTCAGGAGCTCTTCCATCATGGCGACCGTTATTTCTCCCACCTTATCATTCATCCCCATCCTCGTCCTTCGGCGTGTCTCTTTATGTAGCTGCATGCTGGTCTAAGCCAGCTAGCAATGGGATAATGTCCGATCAACTTTCCGCAAATGGAAAAAAAGTTCACGTCTGTTGAGCTTCTGCGAAAACTCTAGGCCGCCTGATGCACCTCGTTTCAGTTTTAGGCCCAAAGCAGCCCCTCCGTCTAATTTTTCCGGCTCTTTGGCGACCAACCCGAACCTCTTCAAATGAGCCAACACCTCCTTAGCAGTAACCACAGTTTAATTCACCAGAATGTCGTCTATGTATGAGCTCACTACCCCATCTCCCTTTCCCATTGTGTCCAGAATCTTCCTGAGGATAGTTGACATAATCTTGGGTGACGAATTTAACCCGAACCCTACTCGCGTAAGGCAGTAGGTTTTGCCTTTGTAGTTGACTAACTGATATTTCCAGAGCTTCTTGGCAACATGGAGTTGCAAATAGGCAGATTTAAGATCTACCAACGTAAATGCGCCATTCATCTGCCTCCATTCCCTAATGGTCTCACTGCACACATATACGGTGTCGCCTCCCGTATGGCGCTAAAAATGGCCGTTCAGCTCTCGGAAATCTAGGACCGGTCTTACTTTCCCTTTAGTTGTTTGCAGAACGGCCATCAACGGAAAAATGCCCGACTCCACATCATCCGTCCAAGGCATCTGTATCCCCTCCTCAATCCATCGGTCGACTTTCTGCTCAAACTCCTTTCTCGTCCCTCCTCTAAGCAAATTTGTGTAGCACGCCACCCTGTTTGTCAGCGATGGCGCTTGATGTTTCCATGCCCACTCCACCGTCCACCGCTCTCCGTCGAATTCGGCTCGGAAGTCCTGATCTTTGATCGACAATTTTCTTTCCTCCCCGGCCTTGTTGATCCCTCTGGGGGCGTTCTCCGTCACCGCGCACTCAGCTAGTCCGAACCTCACGTTGTCACATGTGATGGTAACACCTCCAAGGCGGCATATAACATCCATTCCAATGATGGCTTGGACGCCAGGCACCAGGCGATCAGTGACAATTGCATGGACCCTCATCCGACGTTCAGCAATATCAATAGTGACGGTCTTCCTCCCTCGACACTTCACTCGCGCCCCATCGCATGCCACTACTTCACCCTTCCCTTTTCATATTCCGACCAGGGTAGTGTGCACCATGGTAGTGGTGCAGCCAGTGTCAATCAGGGCCATAACTTCCCGTCCTTCCACCGCAATCTTCTGTTTGGGCATCTGCTGTGGGTGCGCCTCTATTCTCGAATCGGGGCGGCCGCTGGCGCGTCGGCCTCCCCTCCTCAGTTTCCCGAACTTGTGCATTTTACCGTTAAATGGCCTCTTCGATTGCATTTGTAACACACTGTCCGTTGCAAGAACTTCCTGCAGTCTCTTCTCATGTGTGGTCCCCGCATTCGAAGCATGCGATCCCCGGTTTTGGCAGATTCCTGCCCACATCCTGCTGTACCGTTGTTGTCGTTCCTCCGGGCTCCGTGGGCTGGGTGCTCACCAATATTTTTGCAGTTCTAAGCAGCTCACGCACATCCAGCGTCTCCACTCTCGGCTGCAACCTTTTCGATATTTCTTCCGGGAACCCGGTAACAAAAGACATCTTGACTACGTGACTCGTGGCATGTCCCCTGATGCCCGACAACTTAACCAATCTCCTTGTCTCATTCGCATAGACATCCACAGATTCACCAGTCCACCTCTTCTCTTTCAACTTATTAAAGGCCTCGAAAGGCCCCTCTGCGAAAGCTTCGATCAGTCGACCCTTGATGGCGTCTGCATCACCCTGTTCCCGCTCGCTGAGCTCCAAATAGAGGGCCAGTGCGTCCCCTTCTAGAAACGGTGGTATTACTGCGGCCACATCATCCAGCTTCTGAATCCTTGCTACAAGGTCCACTCTTTTAAGCCACGCCACCACATCACCGTCGCCATTAAAAGGCTTAATCATGTTGCTTAAGCCTGCGTTGGCCATCGCCGAAATAGTTTGATGTAAAATGGGGGGGGGTTCACCTCAAATACACAAACGGAATGTTCAAGAAAGATTATCGCTACAGTCCTCTGTCTCTTTTCTCGTTGCCTTCTCTCCTGGATGATCGGGAATCATCTCCCAGCACCCAGAAATGAACATCGTTTTATAGGTTTCAATCTTCACGCACACACGAGATTACGCGAGAACGGACGAAATAAAAATGCTGGCCGCCATGTTTGTTGTTCCTTTTCTTCGCCTGAACTCACTCGCTGAGCACCCACGGTAAAACTTCTCTTTCTTACTTCTAACCACAATATATATATATATATATATATATATATATATATATATATATATATATATATATATACATATATTTAAATTGAAAAGGGAACATTATTTAATTTGAAAACGAAACACTAAATAAATGGATAGTCCTTAAACCGCGGAGTTTCGAAGAAATACTTTCCTTCTCATCAGAAGGGGTAGGAATTAGTTAAATGCGGGATCAGATTTTGCTTGCAAAAGTATTTGATGAAACTGTAAATAAGTCAAAGATCTTTCTGGATAACAAAAAGTTAAGCATAGATGGATAGTCTGGTGAAAGGTAAAGTAACCAATGACGGCAAAATCCAAAAATATAAATCAACGAAAGGTAGTTAAATTTCCATTCGCACAAGTAAAATCCAAGGAAATCGCGTACTTGAAAGATGGTCCAAAATAATCCTTTAGGCCGAAATCCGTTGAATAATTCACAAATAGGTACAAGGAAAAGAGGAAAGAATTCAAATAATATTATTAAAAGAAACATATGATATGCGTTATCTCGGCTGCCGAGACAAGGCGTAATTAAGAAAAAAGTATTATATATATATATATATATATATATATATATATATATATATATATATATATATATATATATATATATATATATATACCCTGTTTGAACAAAAACCAAGACTTCAAGAAATGGGTTGAATAGCAACAAAAAGTGTATTTCATTGTTAATTACAATTGTTTCAAGACCATTTCGACCAATTAAAAAATGATGACGTTTGAAAATTTTTACAAGAACAGCCTTTCTTCAGACTTATTAAATTAAAAAAAAAACACTTTAACAATGAAACATTAAGAAAAAGAAACATTTCAATTATGAGGAAAAGAAAACCAGCGGGAAGACGTTACCTCCACCGCATCCTTTGTAAAGTATTTTTAAAGATTTATATATCTACTTATTTTCGTATGTTTTCATAAAATATTCAAACTAAATATATTTTTAAAGATTTATATATCCAATTATTTTTGTATCTTTATTAAAAAAACGAATTTCAAACAAAATATAAAACGATGTTATCACTAATTACCTATGCCCATTAAATATGTTTTATTAATCGATTTCTTAAATCAGATTTCTATAGTCATTTATTTAATTCAACTTATTTTTTTAAATATTTATTTTTTAATTTTTTCTTTTCTTCTTAATTTCTTCCCTTTCCATTATTAATTTTTAATTTTATTATTTTTTAGATCAGACTAATCATATAAGTTTGATCGTTACGAAACCACGTAAGTTTCGTATCGGGAATTTGCTCTGTTCATTTACAAAATTATCTGAATGCTTATTTATGTGAATTAGGACAGGTTTAAGTTTAAAACTTATTCAAACAGGAAATTAAGTCTAAATATTACTTTATATTTATTTCATTTTCATTCGTAATTTAAAAGTAAAGATCTCGGTCTATTTACTATTTTTATTCTTCTAAAATTTTATATGTTTTATTATATATATTTATTTATATATATATATATATATATGTTTTATTTTCGTATCTTTATAAAAAAACATCAAACACTATCTTTTTAAGATTTATATATCTACCTATTTTCGTATCTTTATTTAAAAAAAAATTCAACCTACATATCAAACGATTTTACCACTAATTGCCTATCCCCATATCATATGTTTTATTAATACGATTTATGGATTTCTTAAATTAAATTTCTGTATTTATTTATTTGATTAAAGTTATTTTTTTAAATATTTATTTTTTTATTTTTTTTATTAATTTTTAATTTTATTATTTTTGGAGATCAAACTAATCAACTAAAGTAAGTTTCGTATTGGGAATTTGCTCTGTTTATTACAAACTCATCTGCATTTTTATTTATGCGATTTAGGACAGGTTTAAGTTTAAAACTTATTCAATAAGGAAATAAAGTCTAAACATTACTTTATATTTAGTTCTTTTTCATTCTTCATTTAAAATTATTTATTAGTTTTATCTTTTTTTAATTTTATAATTTTTATTATTGTATATATATATATATATATATATATATATATATATATATATATATTCCTTTTTTTCTTCTTTCCGTCTTCCTTCTTTTTTCCCTTTCTTCCTGTTAAGATTTATTATTATCGGATAGCTTAGAATTAGAGAGGAGAAAAATAATAATTGAAGTTATAAGGCACTAGAATACTAATAATTATTCCTAACGATACAGGGGGGAATAACCAAGGCCGTTCGGTATGTCTAGTTTTGTAAATTCCTGGTATTCATTTATGATTTATTTTTTAATTCAACGTATTCAATTAGAACAATGCTAATTTATTCACACATATAAGTTTTAAAAGCATATCATACCCATTATATCATGAATTAACCTACGTTCGACAACAAACCATAATTTGTTGAGGTGATGCATGGCTTCAATACAAAATAATGGCTTAGGAATTTAGTTCTAAAATACTTATCCAATAGTAATACATGTTCCATCAATAAGTATTCTAATATAAATACTTATCTTTAGCTGCATGTACATTTTACTTTCATAAAAGTAGGGGTTAGATTCGTTTTCGTTTTTTTTTATTGAAACGATTATAAATAGATTAATATCTAAAATCTATAATTTTTCAAATTTTACTGGTTCAAAAGCAGCATCGATTAATTCCCATGCTTTAATTACTATATTTTTTTTCAAATTATTTGTTAAACTATTTCATTTATCTGGAAACGGTATAAACCACTTTGCTGTTAACATGATTAAAAAGTGTTACCAGTTTCGAGAAGTATTGCTAATCCTTGTTAATCCTTATTATAAACCTAAATTTCTTATGTAGTAATCCAAGGATTCTATTTTTAAAATATGTTTATAATCTTCAATGTTGGGGACCAAATTTTCTTGCTAGATTTGAATAAAACATTACAACTAATTTACATTATTCCTAGCTATTTAACGCTATATAAACACTGCCTCCGCATCTAAGAACCTTTATTTTTCGCAGAATGTTTCCCCCCTTTTATTTTAGCTACATTTAAGACGTGATAGAAAAAATCTATTCCTGTGAAGACATCCCTGTATAGCATCCAGCCTTTTATTTAATATTTCTTCTTTACAATTGACTATGGAGAAGGCTTTCAATAAACACAGATTGCACCTTTCTGATTTTCCAGGTCTATACTTACACCCCCTATCTACTATTGACCATTTAAAGTCACAATAATTTTTGTTTCTATGAAGTTCCCTGACCCAATCAACTAATGCCGTTGTATTCCTCTTTTTATTTCTAATTATAATTCTTGTACCCCCGCTTCTATCATTAACACATTTTGTATTAGTTTTCATCCGGTTCATTTTTAAAGGATACAATATGGTTTCTGTATCTTTCCTTAAACGCGCAATCCGTGGCCCCAAGATATACTTTCTTAATATTATCAATATTATCGATCTTAATCTTACATTTGTACACTATTTCTGATGTTAATCATTTACCATCCAACGGACAGGGGCTAGGTATTCTGCAGTTACAATTTCTCTCTAAGGCACGTTAATCCGATGCTGACTCGTTATTATTAATTATTATGGTTATGTTCCTGTTATTAGAGCTCATTATAATGTTAGCTAAGTTGGCTGAGGTAGAGAAAGATAGTATTATCGAGTTCCTGTTAATTATTTTGCTTAATCTATTCCCAGGTGGGAAATTTTTATCAATTATTCTGTAAAATCATTAAACCAAGCCTGTTCCTTGCATCTGTTTCACTTATTAATATCATCCCTCATGATTATCTGTTTCACTGCTAATATTACTCTCAGTGTTTACATCCCTTTTATCCTTATTAATGTAACCTTTATTAATCTTCTGTTTAATTCTTGCTCTCATTGCCATGTTGTACGATATTGTGTAGTTAGGTTTGTTACTCTTACTGTTTGCACTGCTCTTATATTCTATTTTAGGATGGCTTCATTGTAATACTCTTTGTTCTCACCAAAAAGAGTCTCATTCTTAGAAAGCTCAGATACTCATTTAGAAATGTTAGGGATGAGAGCCTTCTTCATACACTTAGGATGATTCGATTGATAATCAACATAGAATATTTTTTGGTTAGGTTTATAATACGGTTCATATGAGTTATCACTTAGACTAAGAGTAATGTCTAAAAAGTTTACTTTTTTATAATTGTTATCGATTATTATTACAAATCACATTGTTTAAAAAAAACACTTCTGGTATTTTTCCTCAATATTTCAGTAATATAATCGCTGGAATTAACTATACAGAATGCGTCATCCCTTTATAGTCCCCCCATTTAAACCAGATATTTTTCTGTTAAACTCCCTTGGTAAGTACAACCCAGCCAAGAGAGTAACCACGCAGAATCCGGGGGACGCAGCGTGATGTCAACATGTCTGTCTCTATCTTTTATTGTCCACAGCTCCCAGTTATATCTGATTAAGGGTTTTCTAGCTATTTTTATAATTTCAATTTTTAACTTAGTCACGCCGTTCCTCTTCATATAGTTTAAGTGCTTTCTCGAATAGTATAAGGGCAATTGAAGGGTAGTACGCGTCTATGTCAAACATAAAAAAATTACTTTTTAGTTTTTTCGGGAACCCTTCAAACCACTTAATTACTTAACCCGAAGGAAACCAGAGTTTATATTTAATTTTGGATTTTGTATAATTCTTTCTAGTATATTTTTGCTGATATTATCTCTGTCAGATGCACAATGTGCAATTAGTCTAATACTGGGGTTAGTATTGAAATCAGATTTAGTGTCCTCCAATAAAACTGAGGGTTAAGTTGAGTATACACTTCTAATTCATCTTGAATCTCCATTTCTCGCAAATTTTCAGGGCTAGCAAGTCAATCCTATAGAGATCTTCTTCAGTTGCTTTTTATATTTATTATTAAGTTCAGTTGGAATGAGATTATTAAAAGTTTGAAAGTTCATACTGTAAGTGTTCATAGTTTTATCTGCTGTTATTTAAGATTGTTCACTATTTTTGAAAGTCGTATTAATGTTTCTTAGCTTAAGGTTTAAATACTCATGAGTTTTTTTTTAATTTTAAACACTTTACCATATTTAGTATGTCCAGTTCGAAAAGTTCCAAAGATTGCAATTGTGGTGGGTACATTCTGTTTTTATCCAGAGCAAATTCCCGATACGAAACTTACGTGGTTTCGTAACGATCTAGCTTAGTTGATTAGTCGGATCCATAAAATGATAAAATTAGAAATTAAAAATGGACATGGAAGATATAAAGAAGAAAAAAAAAACAAAAAAATAAATATAAAAAAAATAAGTTTAATTAAAGAAATGAATATGGAAATCTAATTTAAGAAATCGATTAATCGTATTAATAAAACATATTTAATGGACATAGGTAATTAGTGGAAACATCGTTTTATATTTTGTTTGAAATTCGTTTTTTTAAATAAAGATACGAAAATAAGTAGATATATAAATCTTTAAAAAATACTTTACAAAAGATGCGACGGAGGTAAAGTGGCCCCGCTTGTTTTCTGTTCCTCATAATGGAAATGTTTCTTTTCCTTAATGTTTCATTGTTAAATGGGTATTTATTTAATAATTCTGAAGAAAGGTTGTTCTTGTGAAAATTTTCAAACGGCATTTTGTTTGAATTTGTCGAAATTGTCTTGAACCAATTATGACTTACAATGAAATACACTTTTTTTGCTGTCAACCCATTTCTTGAAGTCTTGGTTTTGGTTAAAACAGTATATGAATGTTCAATTATGAAATATGATGATTTTGTAGCTAACTTTTTAAGTCATCTCTCCTTTTTGGCTTAAATTCATTGAACAATTGCTGAATTATATTAGCCTTGCATAATTCGGAATACTACAAATTTATATATATATATATATATATATATATATATATATATATATATTAATCAGTAAGTGGTAAATGGTAAAAAAATTGCTCAAAACTGCTATGGATCAAACTATGATATTATTGCCGTTTTTTATCCGCTCGTTCCACATATTTCGATTATCGAATCGTGTAAACGTTCCGATAATTTTATCAGGCTTCACAGAAATAAATATTTATTATAGTGAGAAAAAGATGAATTAGGAAATGTAAAAACTCGAATAAAAAACAGTAGCATCTGTCTATTGTAAAGGCATTGTGGAGTGATAAGATGGGTGTTTAAAATATCAAACAAGAAACTAATAGGAATAGAGAGAGGGAGAGAAAAGTGAAAAAAAAAGGTGTGATGGTTAAATAAATTAGCTGGACATAGAAGCGAAAAAGGAAATAAAAACATTAAAAAAAACACTTTAAAAACACAGATAAATTACAAATAAAAAGTGAAACAAAATACAAATCCAACATGTTCAGCAATTTTACACCCTTCTAGATAGTTTCCGATACACTTAATCAATCTTCAAACTCCTAAACTAAGCACACCAAACTGTCTGCCCCATATAACAAATTGCGATAAAAAGTATCACTACCCAAATTACCCTATTCCATCCTATTACATTATCCTCTCCCACCAAACAAAATGACTAATATCTCCGATACTATCAATCTTAACACCATTTCACTAAACTTATCCAGAAAATAATGTTAATGTTTCATATATCTGTTGTTCTGCTTTACACCAAACCTTCATTCCGTCCACACCCCTCCCAATTTCTCCATGTTTCTTTATATAGTTATCCACGCTGTCATATCTGTGTGCATATCCGTATGCGCATGTTTGCCTTTACTTTTTTTTTACACGATGGTCACCACTTATCAAGGCCCGGAAGCGACTCAGTGATAAGGGTTATTGCATGTACAGTACGTTAGTGTGGAGATTTAATGAATTGTTTACTTAAGAGGGAAGTTCATTAGGAATTTGTTAACGTTGGACTTGAACACATCCAAGTTGTAGTCACGTGGGAAGCAGGCAGATGGAACAGACTTCCACATGCGTGAAGTTCTAAGAAAAAAATCTTTGTTCATGGACTCCACGTTTTGATTAAGGCAAAGATATAGAGTGGGGGAAATATTTCACAGTGGATTCAGCTAGACGGATGTTTTTCGTGAAAGATTGGCGAGGGGGGGACCAGAGATTGGAGTTCAGACGAGCATCTGCCATGGAAATAACGGTAAAACAACGATAGGCTCGCAACGTCTCTTCTGTGGGAGAGAGGTTGCAGGGTAGAGAAAAGGGCACCCCCTAGTAAGCCACGAAGTCTATTTTGTACACCGTCAAGGCAGGATAGGCTGTTTTAGCAGCTCCTGCCCAGATATGGCAGCAGTATTTCATGCTTGGACGTACTTGGCTTTTATATAGATAGAGAATTGCATCAGTAGTGAGATATCTTCTGGAGCGGTAGAAGGATCCCACCATCTTTCCAGCGACCTTGGCAACAGAATTGATGTAAGTGTACCATTTCAGATAAGGAGTAAAGATCAAACCCAGAAGCTTGTGAAAACACAGGGCTTCTCCTAGACGAGAGTCGTCCATTTCAATTGATGCCAGATGGGGATCAGAGCGGTGATGATGTAACGATAGTAGTTTGGTTTTAGAGACATTAAAGATAACCAGCCATGTCTTCCCCCCCGCGAACCACGCTCTCGAGATCAGAGGAGAGAGAACTTCGTCATTTACAGCCTTTGATGTGTTGCCGTAGATGGTCGTGTCATCAGCATAGATGTCAACGAATGATTTAAGTATGTGTTTAGGGAGGTCATTGATGTAGATCAGGAAGAGCGTTGGGCCCTGGACTGACCCTTGAGGGACTCCAGCATTAATACTGCAGGCCTCTGATTTTTGTCCATCGACCACTGCTCTTATGAGCCTATCGGAGAGAAATGATTTTATGATTGAGAAAACATTTCTAGTTATACCATAGCTGGAAATCTTGTGTAGTAGGCCCTTATGCCATACCTTGGCGAAGTCCTTTGATATGTCAAGAGAAATTGCCCTAGAAAGAAAGCCTTTGTGAAGAGATTCAATAATCCTGTGAGATATAATCGTAAGCACATCTGCGGTAGATCTTGCAGAACGAAAACCACATTGTGTGTCACTAAGAAGATTGTTTCTGCTGAGGTGGTTTACTATTTCTCTATTTAATATAAATTCCAGCAACTTACTTATGACACACAGGAGACTTATTGGTATGTACTGAGAGGGAGATGACTTATCACCTGAATTCTTAAATACAGGGATTACTGATGAGGTCTTTCAGGGAGTCGGAAAGCACTTCTCCTTAAGGCAACGCTTAAAAAGTTTCGTAAGTATGGGAGCAAGTTCTGGTTGAAGCTTTTTTAATACTATAATTGGGATGCCGTCAAGGCCAGTTGCTTTACTGGAATCTAGGTTCTTGATTAGCTTGGCGACTTCATGCACGGATATTTGTATGTTACCTAGCGTGTTCTGTGTTATAGGAGGAAATATGGGGAGTTGATGGCATTCGTTGCATCGGGTAGAATTAGCTGCAAACTTCTTGGCAAATAGTTTGGCCTTGTCTGATGCTGACGAGATGCCCTCTGGTCCATTGATAATGGTTGGGATAGAACGCACACTTCTGGTCAAGATCCTATTTGTTATTTGCCAAAACTGGTGTGGACCAAGCCGCTGATTAGCTACTTTAGATTTAAGAGACTGGGCATATAGCTCTCTTGCATTTTTATTACACTTTTACAGTGGTTGCTGGCGTTCCTGAAAGCAGCTTTATTCTCAGTGTATCTATTACGTACGTAGTTATGGAAAAAGTGATTTCTGTGCGCGATAGCAGCAGCACATTCTGGGAGAACCATGGCTGGCTGTTAGGTTTTAGTTTTTAGATGGTATGAATCGGTCTATGCCTGCAATTAACCATTCGGTCAGATCTGATACTATAGAGGACACATCCTTTTTAAACATGGAGTGCAGAGGTAAATCAGATATGAATGTACGGAAGCTATCCGAGTCAACCAAAGAGTATCGGTATACAGTACGGTGGAGGGGTACGTCTGGGAACCTATTATATTTCGTTTTTATCTTAAGTGATACGACGGAGTGGTCGGAGGATCCTAGAGGAGAATGAACGGAACATGAACATAGCTCAGGGGAAGCTTAGAGAAAGGTCTGGGAGGCTTGAATATTGACCAGTAGTATCGAACACGCGGTAGCGTTCGCGAACCATCTGAGTGAGGTCATAAGCAATGGAAAAATCATGACAAAACCTCCCCTCATCGTCAGTCTTATTTGAATGGGTCAGTCATTCCACGTTTTGGACGTTGAAGTTACCACAGATGTGGATGTTTGCCGAGGGATGTGCAGACGAAATGTGGTCTATTTTCTCAGATATACTCTTAAAGATCGTAACTCCGCTGTTATGGGTCCGATAGAGGGCAAATATAAATGCAGTGGTGTAAGCAATTGCAACTCGGAATCACATATAGCGTAAATTAGGATCTTATCTAGAGATATCCCTGACACACGGGAAGCCATCTTTAATGTAGGCACATATTCCATGCCCATGGCGATCTTGGGAGTCAGATTTAGCTGTTAAGTTAGAGTATCCGTTAATTATGAACTCATCTAGGGAAGTTATCGGCCCTATTCCAGTTTCGCTTAGAAAGAATATGTCCGGTTTCTTCTCCTGTAATTGGGTTTTGACCTCTGGAAGGTTTGAACGTAGACCTCTGATGTTGGAGAAGGAGACCTGATAGTAGGCGTCTACGTTGGAAGATGAGGTTATGGGTTTATTCAAGTTTTTATTCTGGAGATATTTCATGTTGAGGTTTTTTGATTTGTGGAACAGGTCGATATACTTCTTTAGAGCAGTACAGAGAGAAAAAGTAAGAGAGGAAAGACAGGATTTTTTGTAGCACATGAAAAAGTTAAACCGTAACAATTACATACTAGTATGGCATCACCAGAGACTACTACATGGTCCAGAATCCATTCACCAAATGGCAATACAGCAGTTCCAGTACTTTCCGACTGCTGATAGGACAGCCGCCTTGGTGGTTAATCCCGGGTCCCTGACTATCAGGGTGATAAAATCAGCCCTGACAAAACGTTTACCTCCAGCACCCTTACTAGTGACATGCCCACAAGGATAGACATAGAGATAGAAAATTTCCGACATCTCAGACTACTGTTTACTATGTACTACCGACCTTTAAAGCAGGTTTTTCTTCACCCTTTGTCAGAAAAATGACTCATTTGAATGAGGACTGCGGGACAAAAAAAAGGAGAAGCGAGAGTTATTGGAGTTGCCGATAACACATCCACTGTATTATCTTCTCTCCATTAAAAAAACGGGGAGGAGGGGACTGGGTACAAGTGACTTATTAATATCTAAGTAGTAAAGTCCGGTGCTTAATTATCAATTCAGGACACTTTTGATGATAATCTCCCCTTCCATATTAATGGGTGGAAGTTATTGGCGTATTGATCTGGAGTTTTAATCATTGGAGCTTCAGCTTATGATTAAAATCCAATAATTAACTGTTATCAATTTGTAAAGTCGGCTTAATATTAATTTACATATGAGTATTGATAATTATTCAAGGTTTTAATTTAGGAGGTTCGTTTTCATAGGTGACTTTTTCTTTGCTAATGTCACTGTATTATATTTCGAATATAATTGAAAATAAGACTATGTTAGATGGTTTGATTAGCTAGCTAGGAAGCAAGCATTTTAAATATAAGCCAGCTTGCAGTAATATTATATATTAAGTATATTACTTAAATAAAGTCCTAAATTTGTCTACTGTAATAGAGAAAATAATTCCCGGCATTTTGGTTTTTTATCGCTAGTTTACTTTGTAGCATGGGTGTGCAGTGTTTTGCCTGTTGCAATAGTAGTCGCGAAGGGGGGTGACGAATAAGACAGGAAAATACAGACAGATAAATACATATACATAAATAAAACAAGAAAAACAAGTTTAAACAAGGTAAAATGAAAAACATTTGTTAGGAGGAATTTAAAATAAATACTTAACGTCTGTTTGCCATAATGGTTCTGTGTCCGTTTTTGCCAACTGACATATTGCCGTGTCTTCTTAGAGCGGAAGAAGATTTCTATTTCCGGATAACTGTTGTGTATAACTATAGAACAAATGTATATACTCCGTTTTATGTATATGAATCCTTTATGCTTATCTTGGTATGTGTACGTGTATATGAGTATATATGTGCATATTTTTATTTGTTTATATGTATATGGTATGTGCATGTGTATATGAGTATACGTGTGTATATTTTTTTAAAATTTCTTTATATGTATATATGCATATTAATCTCCTGATGACTGTGTTGCCTCTCTTATAATATATTAAATTAAATGTATTTAAGTAAATCTGATGATTTGACCCAACCATCGGCTAACTATAACTAAAGTCAAAAACAATTTTATACGATGACTACCTTCCTTTATTGCAACTTACTTGAACTATTAGGATTACTTGATCATCATGACTGTACTCTTATTCACATAAATTGTAGATTTCCAGACTACTCATATGTCTGTTGTGCCTCATATAGACATATTATTTCACTAGATCCATAACTTAATCGATATCTGCTTAATCTTGCGTAATTAATAAGCTTCACTTATATATATATATATGTATATATATATATATATATATATATATATATATATATATATAATAGTGTTATAATGGAATAATTCCAGGAGGAAATCCGGGTATGAGAGCTCAATGTGGTAAACAGATCAATAACACAAAAATATAACACGGAAATTACATAATTGTCGATGCAATAAGTTATTTCAACCTTATGGTATTTTCAAGCATCTAAACTAGACAATTACATTTTTCATATTTCAGTATCAAAAATGTAATTGTCTAGTTTAGATGCTTGAAAATACCATAAGGTTGAAATAAATTATTGCATCGACAATTATGTAATTTCCGTGTTATATTTTATATATATATATATATATATATATATATATATATATATATATATATATATATATATTGTTTTTACCTTTTTCCTATTTTATTAATCTAATTACATATGAATTTTTGTTGTATTTTTATTAGCTTTTATTATTTACTTTTTTATTCTTTTATATCAACATTTTCTCTGAATATTTTCATAATTATATAATTTTGGATACATTACTTACCTTCGTATTTTGCGCTGTCATGCATTTATTTATTCGTTACTTATAGACTTAGTAAATTAGTTAAGGATAAATAAATAATTTAATTATTTACCCACATATATTAGTTATAATTATTAAAAAGAAAATATAAAATATACTATTTATTCTTTTATTTTGGGTTTGACCATTACTCCTGATCTGAAATGGAACACGTACATCAAGTCTGTTGCCAAGGTCGCTGGAAAGATGGTGGGATCCTTCTACCGCTCCAGAAGATAGCTCACTACTGATGCAATTTTCTATCTATATAAAAGCCAAGTACGTCCAAGCATGAAATACTGCTGCCATATCTGGGCAGGAGCTGCTAAAACAGCCTATCCTGCCTTGACAGTGTACAAAATTGACTTCGTGGCTTATTGGGGGTTGCCCTTTTCTCTACCCTGCAACCTCTCTCCCACAGAAGAGACGTTGCGAGCCTATCGTTGTTTTACCGTTATTTCCATGGCAGGTCCCACCTCGCCAATCTTTCACGAAAAACACCCGTCTAGCTGAATCCACTGTGAAAATTTTCCCCACTCTATATCTGTGCCTTAATACAAAACGCGGATTCCATGAACAAAGTTCTTTCTTAGAACTGCACGCCTGTGGAACTCTGTTCCGTCTGCCTGCTTCCCTCCGGACTACAACTTGGATGTCTTCAAGTCCAATGTTAACAAATTCCTAATAAACCGCCTCCTTAATTAAATGCTTCATCAAATCTCCACACTAACGTAATGTACTTGCAATAACCCTTATCCCTCAGTGGCTTCCGGGCCTTGATAAGTGGTGACAGCAGACATGCGCATACGGATATGCGCAAAGATATGACAGCGTCGATAACTATATAAAAAAAGTTGGAGAAATTGAGAGGGGTATGGACGGAATGAAGGTTGGGTGTAAAGCAGAACAACTTCCTAATGAACCGCCCCGTTAAGTAAACACTTCATCAATCTCCACACTAACGTACTGTACTTGCAATAACCCTTATCCCTGAGTGGATTCCGGGCCTTGATAAGTGGTGGCCACTGTGTAAAAAAAATGTATGAAGAAGAGAGCGAGAACGCACTGGCTTAGGTCGGTTCATGGTGGCGGGAAAACGACTTATAAAAAGCACATGTTATGTGGCAGAGCGTTGTAACACACATATGTGTGCACAGAAATTGCATTTGAAATATAATAAAATGTGTTATTATTGGAAGAACCACGAATAACTGCACTTGCAATAAAATGTCGATTCAGATATTTATTTTGTGTGCATGTTCCTTTGCGATGAAAATATACAGCGCATCGGCTCGAGGGCCCAAATGTAACGACACAGATCGAATGTAAAAGCCAGTTTACACAACAAATTAAATTGAATATTGATATTCTAAAATACCTCACACCTTATACATTAAATCAAATCAATTTCTAATTCTCTCCAAAAGCCTGAAAAAAACAGAACACCTTTCAAGAGATCACAAAAACAACAGTAGATAAATTAACTATTATAATCATATTTACTCGAAAGGACAGGTTATATTTTAGATAATTTTAGAATTAATTTTAAGAGAAGTTAAGTTTTATATTTAAGACGGTAATGCGATCTTGTATAAGCACTTGTATTTAGGCATGACATTTGTGATGTGATTTTAAATTTGAAAAAGGAAAAATGACAATCGCGTCAAAAGGTACGATAATATCACTTATCATTATCACTCGGACCTTTTTCGAATAAAGGATATATTAATTTATTAACTGATTTACTGATGAATCAGATTGTCAGTAATGAAGCGCATGTGTGTGAGATAGCATATGTTCTGAATGTATCTGATGAATATTATTAGCTACTAGATTACATTGAAGCTAACTTAACGTACTGAAAATACTGCGACGTTTTGCATAACATATTAGAAAAAAGTAATGAATAAATCATTTGTTTTATGCTAAATATGAAAATGTCAAATTTGAGCAGAGATCAATATAATTGTGAATACAATGTCATTAACACTTTTATTATTTATAAGACATAACAAGTAAAAAAGAAAATAATGAAGCAATTGTTAAATAATGTAGAAATTTGAGTATTGATTATTCCGAATAGTTTCGGTTTTATCAAGATAAACGTTAAGGCATAAACAAAGCAAATTGGTAATAATAATTAGTTCTTTTTATCCGGCATCTTACTTAGCCTTTGAGACTGAAACGAAAGCGAGGCTTTAGTTTTCTCTATGGCTTTCGTAATAATGCCAACAGAATCAGTCTCAAATGTTCTTGTACACTGACTTGGGAACGGGTTGGGCCGTGTGTTGCATTTATGGACTGAAATATTGGCACAGTAGCCAGCTTTTAGGTAATCGGCTCCAGGAAAATGTCAGCAATTGAGCTGGCCGTGTACATTATCGTTGGCGAAGAATCTCGTTAGAAAGCGCAGTGGCTTGTTGAATCCTTACAATGATATTAAACTCCGGTATTCTACTTCCTAAAACGGTTACAGCCCAGAATTCTGAACAAGTTAATGCATCGAAGTAGGACACACCTTAAGCGCTTATTTATGCGGTTGGTCGTGTATTCTTGGAGTCTTTAATCAGCAGATAGATAGTTTGATCTAAAGGTGTTCCTAGCGACGAACAGGGGAGATCTATGTATAGATGAGAGCAGGAAAGGTAATGATTAAGATGCGTTCATTTGCACGGTACATTAAATTGCTTTTTGATAACTAATCGTTTCATCGGATCGGTAGACCAATGCTTACTAATGGAACCATGCAGAGATGCAACCGACAATTAAAGCTTTATTGAAGCAGGCCAACGAAGATACTATTTTAAAATATGCGTTTGTTTATTGCTATCAACGGCGAGATGTGACACAAGATCGGGCTGTAAGATTTTTAAATCGACAAGCTAGACGAAAAATCTGGACGAATAAGACATTTCCAGACACCTCCACCTCTTTAGCATTCCCCAGTAAAGAGGTTTCTGAAAATAGGAAAGAAACTAACCTCTTCCGAAATTGTGCAAAAGTTATGATTTAGAAGATTAGCTTCCTAGAAGTGCACAGAACCAGATCTAAGAAAGAATAACAGAAAAACGTTCCCCAAAATAGCCATAACTCTGCTGGTCTGATTTGGGGTTCGATTCTAATAGCATATTTGGATCCAAAATGAAATAATGAAAAAAAATAAATATAATGTTGCTTTATTATCTGTTTCATATCATGTGGCAAGTCAATATCCGCGTTTAACGATGTCAGTATTATTTCAAGTTGAAAATCATTAAACTGGAGTAAATGACATGTTAAACTAATGCTCGACAGACAGTTAATTGAGTAACTTTTTGCTATAGTTGTGGACAAATCTATAGTTGCAAAAAATCATTTAACATATTTAGATATGAAAATGTTGTTTACAAACTAACATTGTATTCTAAAAAAACTGTGATAGACTAAATTCTAGATGGATAGGTTTATATTAATAAAATAAACATTAACCGCATTTTCTTCTAAAACCGACTAGCATTTAATTTTAAAATTGAGAGATATATAAACAATCATATGTAAATTCAAACTTGTCACACTTTAAAGAACTATCTCAGTCCAGGCTACAAGATTACCAATGAAAGTTCTATACAAAAGTAAAGCATGATTATCAAAAGATATGCTATTAAAACTTAACACAAAGGAAAACCGAAAATGCAATTTAAAACTTTATTATTACATATTTATGCTTTTAAAAATATAACAACCACAAATCAACGAACATCCTATTTCACACTTGAATTTAACAAACCACCCCAATATTGTTTAAAACATAATGCGCGAAAAACACACGTATGTATTTAGTATTTAAATTCATCGAACTACTGATTTTGAGTGTGATTTTTCACAACATTTTCGCCGATAAAATCCACGACCTTCTTAAAGTGTACTTTTGTCGAACTCGGAAATTTGGACGGAATTAAGAACGGAGCACTTTATTTATTTCAAGGGAGTAGCATGCTCTTGTTCCGTGAAATAGGTCGGACGTTATATCGACCAGAAAGTTATGGAAATGGCACCAAAGATGAGAATATTAGTCCGATAAATCGTAGTAATACGAAATCCCATCTTCATCTAAAAAAATCAGAAACGTAAACGTGGATATATATATTTCAAACGTTAACCTGACAGACTAATGAGAATGCTATTTCTAACTGATTTATAACAGAGTAACATGCATGTTATTTGATACTTTAGCGTGACAAACTAACACGCAACTGAAACTAAATCGGGACTGATCAACGATAATCCTATTACCTATTTAAATATCACAGAGAAACGGTAATATTATTTCAAACTATAATATAATAGACCAATGACAATTTTTTTATCGAATTTAAACGTGACACATCAAATAAGGAGTAGTATATTTAATACTGACGCTTTGGCAATTTTAAAATATGACAAGTCTAAACAATTAGCGGGGTAAAAGATGCTGTTCAGAAGTGATGCGTGACAGACAAACGATCTTGGTAGTTTAAATATCAGGATGATAGACGGAAAAATGCTACTCAAACATGTAAGCGTAACAGACCAACCGTTTAATTGAGCGACTGTCAAATTATCTCAATATGTAAGAACACCTCTCAAATGAAAGTGTCCACATTTATTCCGTAGAAGCAATCCCTTTTTTCTATTGTTATTATTCTTTTTTATAGTCCTATTTGGGGGCTTGGCAACGACCTCAAGTCATTACTTCACATAGCAAGATAGCGATGGCGACGATAACTCCCTCCACTTCCTTATATTTATTCACAGACACAAATAAAGTGAAACGGCCATGACGCGAGGAAGAAAATGACGGACAAGGGCAGATTACTCTTGAGTAGAACCGAAGGCAATTTCACTAAAAATAGAAGATTTAAACAGCGAAATAAAGCCGACGTGTTGCACTCTCTTTGGTAATGTCAATTTAAAATTAAATGCGCCCAATATTTGTTGCCAAAGTCGTCGGTGTTATTTGCAAAAGTTTTCAGCAGATTTATTGCTAAAGTCCTGACAGCTTTAAAGGAACGGGGATCGAAAAGCATTCCGGCAGAAACACAATCAACCTTCCTATTTTCGTTTACAACACATCAGTGCTTTAACAAACTCTTCGACTTCAGATTTCGGGCAAGTTATTATAATGGAGATTTAGTGGTTGTATAAACTTAAAATTACACTTGATTAAGTCATATGCTTAAAACATTTGCTTATGAGAAATTACCCTGATTTTTTACTTTTGCTTAATTTGCAAATTCATTTATAAATAGAATTTTAAAATTGAATGTACATATTATGGTAGGCATATATCATTAATTTATTAAGTAATGAAAACATTTATAAACAAATTATTAGTTGATAATCGTAAATATTGAAGTAAAATATTATGAATAGTTTCAAAAAGTTTAATGAAAGTTTGCCACAAATTTTAAAACTATTAAAATGGCTTCTTTTGAAAATTACATACTGCGTCACTCGTTTTGGTAATAGTGTATTTATATTTTTTACAAGTATTAATTAAATTATAATTACTATAAGTATTTATGTTTTTCTATTATTTGTTTTAGCCGCTTTTAAAAATTCGTATCATTTCGAATATTCGAACTACAGTTCTCATCATGAGTGAATTTAATAGAGATGTACACGGTTCGTAAGAAATATACTCTAGCTTAAAATATTATGAATTTGAACGTTGGGAAACCTCATTCTTCAATGACATTTATCGTCTATATTAGAGTGTGTTCCATTTAAAACTGAGTCCAAAATTAAAACTCATTGAATATTTATATATATATATACATATATATATATATATATATATATATATATATATATATATATATAAAATAAAAATGAACACACCGTATTATGTGTTCATCAACGTTTCGTCTTTATTTCAAGACTTCCGAAATAAAGACGAAACGTTGATCAACACATAATACGGTTTGTTCCTTTTTATTTTCTCTATTTTGTCGGAATACTATTTCCATCATTTTAATCATATATATATATATATATATATATATATATATATGTATATATATATATCATTTCACTTACACATCCACATCTGAATTTTAACAGCCATATTTATTCCACAAGGAATACAAATTACATCGTAGCTTTTTAAATATAATCACGGCTATATAATGTTTTACAAACATCTTACTCTTTCACGACAATATAACTCCTTTTCTTTAAATTTTCAACGAACATTCCGTTCTTAAAGTCATACTTTTCATTACATCAAATATATTTTCAAATATTTTACTGGTATTTTCTTTTCTTTTTATTTAGCAAAAATGATAATTAGTAAAAACCAGAAGGGACTACTATATAATGTTGCAGAGCAAATATACTTTTTTATTACGGTTTTATCTGGTTGGTTACACATGTTTCGATTACCGAGTCGTATAAAGTCGAGTCGAATAAAATTACTTCATCAGAATTTACAGAAATCTAAGTAGGTTTCTCTAATATCGGATGAGGTTATGCAATCGGTGATACGATTCGGTAATCGAAACGAGTAACTAAGCAGATAAAACCGATATATACATAAATATATAGTCATACATATGCATTACTGTTTCGTTGTATCATAGCTCATCAATGCGGCTAGACATACACCTTTTCCCAGCCGTGCATCGAACCTACAACCATCGTGTTGACAGTCGGCAGCTCTAACCACTAGACAAAGAATCAGCGCCCGTAAATATTTCTCCTCAAATGCCTATTAAATTAGCATGTGTCCGTCGCACAGGGCTCAAACTATTAGTTTGTTTACAAACAAACAGCGAGCTTATATATATATATATATATATATATATATATATATATATATATACATATATATATATATATATATATATTAAAACACAGTGGTTATAAGTAAATTGTGATGAAGAGCCGTAAGCAGTAAAATTGCTCATTTAAACCGCAACTATGTTCAAAGCTCAGAAGATTGATGCAAGTATCAGAAGCGCATTCAAAGGTATTATTGCGACTTAGAAATTCTACTCAGTCATAACTGATTACCCTGTGCAATAAATAATAAATTATATTCTAAATATAATGATAAATTTCCGAATTCGATAGATAGCTTTCCGAATACAACTGCGCACCTCTTATGAAGACCTGAAGCTAAATTGACTGGATTATTGTGGAAATAATATTCCCGATGAGAACAAATATCCGATTAATCCAACTAACACGACTTACCAATCCGTATAAAAATGTTTGAAACATAATAGCTTCTGAAAGTGTCCGTTCATTTATTCGTGGGAAAATAGGAGTAGAATATTTTAATAAATAAATAATTTTTAACGCTACTATATACACACACGTTAGCATACTCACGTTTATATACGGATTAACACATAATTTTTTTTTTTAATTTTTACATCTTAAATTTTATACGTAAACCGTAGTTTAGTATAGTAATAATATATTTCATTTACCATGCGTTTAGTTCATAACAAGTTAAGCAACTCTGCGTTACCTGTGACATACATACAAAATAGAAAACATGAAAACGTATTTGAAATATTTCTTTCATTACTTCTCTCTTTCAACTTACATTGAACATTGTCTATTTGCTCCCTTTAGTTAAATAAATGAATTTGATAGAAAAATTAATCTAACTGCGATTTCAACTAATCTAATAAGGTACGCACTGAAAAGAAAGATACCACCAATGCACGTTCAACAGCACGTATCGTCCATTAGTCTGTTTTGCAAGTATCATAACAGAAGCTGCACCACCGACATCGTAAGTCGTGCATCTCCTAGTCGGAAATACGATCGACTAACCAGGAAAGTAGCAAAATTCTACCCGCCGACTATAAAGATCCCCAGATGCTTGAAAGCCTTTTACTCTAACAGTTTGTTCCATCTAATGCTAGATTTTGGAATCCCCCTCCCTGTTTACTGTTTCTCTGACTGTACGAACATGTTTAAATAAAAATCTCATGTAAGCACACACATTACCTCTTAACTCTCTACACAGTGCCCCTGTAGATGTGTTTCCAGATACATAACCTCTTATGCCCAGCAGACATTACGGTTTAATTTGCCGCGATTCTAATTGAACTTTAAAGATTAAATGACGTAAAGCCTTTCGTCTAAATATAATTTGAAGCGTTTAAATTTATATGCGTCTATTTCACCGCGACAGATATGCCGACCGATCGTGTTTCTCATGAGGACGTGAGGACACGTGCAAAAAAACAGTAGACATATGTCATATTGTTGAAAAAAAATACCCTTTTTCATCGTCCTGCCTCTGTTGACCTCATTTCATTACGGCAGATTAATTTAACAAATGTTTATTATGTGATCAGAATACGCGATACAACATCCTCTTCTCGTTTTGTCCGTTCACTTCGCAAACGGTTCGCTTTTCTCTTCTATCTTCAAGAATTTGATTAGCAGAAACACGATGGCCTCTTGTCGTCTTGCAGATTAAGGAGAATAGATTGTCTCCCCTTCCCCCGAAATAGAACAAAGCAATTCGCTGGTAAATTCGATACGTCTAATTCGATAATCGATCTTAGAATTTGATATTACTCTTCGCTTTCAGCATTAATATGCAAAGGGGACATCTCCTGAAACCATTGTAAAAGGAAGTAGAAAGAAGACGAAGGAAGAAATGTCAGACAGAAAGGGAGAAAACGCACTAAGAGAAAAGGGGAGAGAGATTTCTCACAATTCTTAATCAAGGAAAGTAAAAGAAGTTTCGATCAAGTCTATTGATAGTCAATTTCTTTATTATATCTAGGCGCTCACTCGTAGATGAGAGCAAAACATGGTTTAGATATTATTAAATTTAGTAGGATTTCATTGACATACACACAGATTTTGTAGATGTAGTAAAGCCTCATTTCTTTATTTTTCTCGAGTAAATGGATATCTACTAGAGGAATAATCGTGACAGTGAGGCAAGGGTTGAGCAATAACTAAATGCAACTCCTCTGAGCGACAACTATTTTTCTGCTTTTGCATTTAAAATAATTTCAAGTTACAGTACGAAATATTCCCTAATTTCGGAGTTTCCTTCTTTTACATTTTATTTGTCTTGATTGAAAATACATCTTTGTAATGTCCTACCAGGAGATCCGAAGTTGTCCGGGATGGAATGTTGATCAATAATTGCTCCATACTTTCGATATGTTATCATGATCAAAATCGCCCATTTTTTTCGATCAAATCGATGTATTGCTTGCGCCAGTCAGGAGCCACACCGTTACACCAGGTGGAAGCTTAACATGTCTTTCCGCAGTTACTTCGTCCAGACAATATTGGTGTATATATTACAGTAGACACTTACTGTTTATATGATACAATTATTATTGAATACTAAATTGAATTCAAGTTAAACATGAATATGAGTATCATAATGTGCTGCAATCTTCAATGTTCATTTTGAACGAAAATATTTCTTATCAAATGACATAATGTTGATTTATAAAATATGCCTTTCTGCTTATGCAATGAGAAAACGTATAGAATGCCCTAGGTATTTGGACTGTGGTCAACATCGGACTTCGTATAATTACTTTCGATTATCAATATTCGATACGTATCAGCGGCAATCAGTTACAAACCCCATCTAAGAAAACTGTATAACCCATAACAGACTTCGCTAAAACACACACACGGACAAAATAAATTTATATATAAATATAGATATTAATAAATTTTATTTTGTTGATGGCCTTTTTAACATTTTTCTCACTGTTTAGCTTATTTTTTTATTTGATAATATACTAAAGTAAAATTAATTATTAAACGATTCGATTAAGCCATTACAGCACTAAAATCTTAATCTTAGGTAAGAATTATATCTAACAATTAGTTTTGTATATAATGATATATATATATATATATATATATATATTATTATTATTATTATTATTAGTCTTCGCGCGGAAGAGCAAAACACAAAATATTTTAGATAATAATAGACTACCAATAACAAAGACTTTCGCTGGCGAGGACTACTATTGACCGTAACCGGTGATTAACTCCCTTTAAAATTTGCATCTCTATTTTTCTCTTTATGCATTGAATATTTGTTAATGAACCCTATATGTGGTGTGAGGAGAAATACAAACATAAACAGAGAAAATATTCAGACCTGTAATAATACAAAGAGGGTGGTTGCAATAAAGATTTGTGGTGTGAGGAGAAATACAAACTGAAATAGAGAAAAGGAGAGATTTAAAATATAATCTTTGAAATATAAGATACAAATTAGAAAAGCATTTCATCCGATCCATGAAAATTGTTAAACAAAATGGTTTTACAATAGGCTTTAAAAATAAAGGTACAGAATTCAATTTGAAATTTATTTATCTTCAAAGTGCACCTTTATAAATTTGACAAAGTAAGGTATAAAAATGTTATGTACATTTAATAAAAATTGCCTTGGAGATATTTTATGTAATGTACATTTTTTGCAATTTAAAAATATTATCTTTAATCTAGCAATTAATGATATAGATATAAAATTTTCAATGATTTTTTTAAAGTTCAACAGAATGTACATTACATAAAATTAAGTCAAGGTAATTTTTTGATTCAATTACAATTAAATTTTATACCTCATTTTGTAAAGTTTATAAAAGTGCACTTTGAAGATAACCACATTTCAAACTGAGTTTTGTACCTTTATTTTTGAAACCTATAATAAAAACATTTTGATTATCAATTTTCATGCCTTGGATGAAATGCTTTTCTAAACTGTATATGCGTGTGTGTGTGTGTGTGTGTGCATGTATATATATACATATATATATATATATATATGCCAGGTTTTATATTTTTACTTATTTCATAAAAATATAATTTTGAAAACAATAAAACTCTTTTTACGGTGTCCCCTTAATAATTTAAATATTTAATATAATTAAATCGTTAATATATGTAAACCCTTAATACAGTTAAGTCGTTAATATATTTAAATCCTTAATGCATTTCTATCGTTAATATATATTCCATGTATGTGATGCCTATTAAAATTATATCAAAGTAAAATGAAATATTTTGCAAATGCCCTTCTTTAACGATATGAGCCCACATCAAGATTTCATTGATTAAGGAAATTATATTAAATGGTGTTGTGGAGATATCTATTAACATCCCTTTCAAAAACGCTCCTCACATATAAATCCAAAAGACACAGGTTTGCAGAAATTTGATGCCTAAATTTTAGGGCAGATATAATTATAAATAATTTCCGCTTACAGTACTTAATAAGCTTGAGCCTTCTGTGACTGTGCAGCATTACTTATATTTCACTAAACAATTGCCGTTCGTGCTTTCTACAGCATGAACACAACAGAAAAACGCTCACACCAATAAGAAAGAGAAAGAAATTAAAGAGGTGTGTACTAGTATATAAGGAAAACAAAAGAAAGTAAAAAGAATCAATCATGAACATACGCACGTGTTGTCGAAAGGAAAACGTTAAATCTTACAAAATTGTGTTTTTGTATTATCTTAACGAAGAAAAGGGTAAAATGTTATTGTTGTTGTTTTTTGTGTGTAGAAAAAATGATTGACACGTTTAAGTTGGACTGATAATTGTTATGTGTTTGAAAGTAAAAAAAAACGTATTTTATATTTGTGTTTGTCCAATTCTATTAAAAAAATCGATTGTGTGTTAAAATCTGTTTCATAAGAAGGAACAACAACAAAATCAATAATTTGTACAAACTTTTCGGAAACGATGTTTTTATTGTGATAGACATTAAGCCACGGACAATAATTTTGACATATAGTTTTTTTTAAACAAAGTCTCCACATCAGTAAAAGTATTGGGAGGGCTTTTTTTTATATGTAAAAGACACCATAATAAAACTAGCAACTATTTTAAGTAAGGCAGATGTATCTTGTAATTGTTCACCTTTTGGAAACCGTAATTATCGTCTAAGCATTCGGTTGGCTGTTGATTGTAGCTTATAAATTTTCGTACATTGCGAAACGATTCTACAAATTATTGACTTTGGTGTTGTTCCTTCTTATGAAACCTATTTTTAATTTTTAATTCTAATTTGAATTTTAATTATCAATCACATTACTAAATATATATATATATATATATATATATATATATATATATATAGTAAGTTATAAAGTATATATGGCAATTAAGCTACACAGAATATTCTGCGTTTCATCCACGCTGGGATTCATCAGGGCGGTGACTGTGTAGATGAGTCTATTTATATAATCATCTATGTTTTTTTTCAGGATAAAACAATCAGGCGACAAAATACATTTAGTTTCATGATTTCCTCCGGGAAATGCATGTCTTTCTCTTTATTGTTACGAAGATAATAAATTCACCGTTTGAAAAGTTAACAAAAAAAACAGCATTTACTTTCAATATATGTTAATTTAATTTATCATTCGAATTCAATGAACATTGATTTCTCCCATCGTTTCCTAAAAAATATTAACAACGTAACCGTTGATTTTTTAAAAGTTTATTTTTCAACAGTTTGGGTCATCCTCGATTGCAAATCAAACTAAATTTATTTGAGGAATGCTGTCAATATTGCGGCCTAACATATATAAACAATCAGCTTTCAGAATAAATGAGCAGGTATTCAGCCCATTCTTTTCTGTCTTTTTCACCAAGTAGTTACATATTTTTTGAAGCTATCAAACATCATCATTGCTAACTTGTGTTTAAAACCCCATTGTCTACTTTTATATCAAACAATCTGGAAACAATCACACAGCTTATCCATTTGTTTCTGATATTTGATTTCTGCTGAAAACGAATTATCGTACAGAGTTGACATTAAATCATTTTTATTGTCTCGAATATTGTAGTAAATTTCACCCGACGTCGAATAAAAGTATTCATTCCTTTGGGCAGCAATGTAATGTTTACCCATTTGAAATTCTACGCTGCGTGGTGTCTTTTGAGGATTCGTGCTGGAGTTTGAGCCTAATATGAAACACGGACCTGGCAAGTTAAGGTCGGACGACTTGCTGACGGGGAATCGTTGCGTCAATGAAGAGCACTCCTGGGGCATTTGTGACGGCTTAAACCTCCTACTGTTCGCTCTCAGCATATGACAGCAGCAGACATATAATCGGTACAGATAAGACTGATAGCGAACGTAAAGGGCTGAAATCATTTGCATTATTTTTCGTTTGTTTAAAGATAATAAATAACACAATAATGTTTAATTAAAAACTTCCGAAGTAAAAATTAAAATTAATGAATCTTTCAAAAATAGTATTCTTTAAATCGACCTTACGTTTAATGATTCCGGAATCATCACTATTTATTTTTAAATATTTATATGTAAAAATAAAGTTAAAAAAAAACGTTGAGCGCAAATTAAATTCACTATCAATATTATTTAATTAATTAAATCTGAAACGTTTCTTTATTACATAGTCATCACGACTTATCAAGGCCTAAAGTCCAGTCGGGGATAAGGGTTAAAGAGTGTAAAGTAGTAAAATTGGATAATATAGTAACCGTTAGTAATGGCTATTTAGTAAATTTGTTAACTTAAGTGAAACGGCTAATCAAGAACTTGTTAACGTTGGACTTGAAGACAACCATATTGTAGTCAGCTGGAAAGCAAGAAAATTGAAGACAGTTCAGCAGGTGTGCAGTTCTAAGAAAGAAGCTTTGTTCATGCAATCTACGTTTAGGTATAGTCACAGATAAAAATGGGGGATATTACTGATAGTGTTTTCAGCTAGACGAGTGTTTATTGTGAAAGTTTGGCAAAAGAGAACCATAGATTTAAGCTCAGTCAAGTACTTGCCATGAAAATAATGATAAAACAGAGACAGACTCGCAACATCTCTTCTGTGAGAAATAGGTTGCAGGGAAGAGAAAATGACATCCCCTACAAGGCTACGAATCTATGTTGAACTCTGTCAATTCAGGATAAGTCTTTTCTAGAAGCTCCTGCCCAGACGTGGCAACAGAACGTAATCCTTTGTGGTACCTGACTTTTATATTAATAGAGAATTGCATCAGCAGTGAGATATTCATTTGATCGATAGAAGTATCTCACCATTATTCCAGCGGCCTTCGCAACGGATTTGATATGTGTTCCATTTCAGATCAGCAGTAAAGGTCAAGTCCAGAAGCTTGTCAAAACATGAGCCCTCTTCAAGACGAGAGCCATTCATTTCAGTTGATGTCAGATGGGGATCCGAGCGTTGATGATGTAAATAAAAAACTTGGTTTTAAATGCATTAAAAGTACCAAGTCGGCTCCTTTCCCATTATACCACGTGCCCAAGATCAGAGGAATGGAGAATCGGAGAGAAATTGGTCGTTTACCGTCTTAGATGTGCTACCATAGATAGTAGTGTCATCAGCATAGATGTCTATGAATGATGTGAAGATGTGATTTGGAAGATCATTAATGTCGATCAGCAAAAGAGTTGGGCCAAAGATGGACCCCTGAATGACTCCAGCATTAATACTGCGAGCTTTTTATTTCTGCCCATCAACCAATTATGACCCGATCAGAGAAAAATGATTTTATAATTGAGAAGATATTTTCAGCTATACCGTAAATGGAGATCCAGTGAAGTAAACCTTTATCCCATACCCTATCAAGCTCTTTGTATATATCAAGAGCAATTGTCCTAAATATGTAGCCGCAGTCGAAAGATTTACTAATCCTATAAGATATAATTGTAAGCACCTCTGTTGTAGATTAAGCAGAACGGAAACCATGTTGCGTGTCACTAAGAAAGTTAGTTTTGGTTAAATAGTTGACTACTTCTCTATTTAACACAGATCCAATCCACTTACTAAAGACAAACAGGAGACTTATTGGCCTGTACTGAGAGGGTGATGACTGATCACATGAATTCTTAAATATAAAACAAACTGGTGAGATTTTCCAGGTTGTTGGGAAGCAATTCTCTTTAATACAACGTTTAAGCAGTTTTGTAAGTATGGAAGCTTGTTCTGGTGTAAGTTTTTTTAGTAATATAATTGAATACCATCACGGCCGGTTACTTTACTGGCATCGAGGTTTTTGATTAGCTTGGCAACTTCACGTAAATATATTTGTATGTCACAATGCGTGTTTTCTGACACAAGAGGAGATAAGGGGGAGTTGGCCGCCTAGGTCGCACGGGAGGGAATTAGCTGCAAAGTTACTGGCAAATAGTTTGACATTGTCTGATGCTGACGATATTACTTCAGGTCCATCGATGATAGTTGGGATAGAGCACGCGCTTCTGTTCAGGATTCTGTTTGCGATTTGCCAAAACTGGTAAGAATCAAACCACTGCTCACCTACTTTGTACTTGCCGGACTGAGTATACACATCTCTCGCGTCCTTTATTACGTTTTTACAATGGTTGCTGGCAGTCCTAAAAGCGGCTTTAGTCTCAGTACATCTATTCCGTTGGAAGCAATGAAAAAAGGGATTTCTGTGTGCAATGGCAGCAGCACATTCTGGAGAGAACCACGGCTGGCTGTTAAGCTTTTGCGAGAACATTTTCGAGGGTATAAACGGTCTAACCTACAATTAACTATTCCATCAGGTCCGATGCTATAGAGGACGCATCCTTTTTAAATATGGAACGCGGCGATAGATCTGTTATAAATGTATGGAAGCTATCCCAGTCAGCCATAGAGTATCGATATACTGTACAATGGAGAGATACGTCTGAGGACTTATTACATTTAATTTTTATCATTACTGATACAACAGAGTGGTCGCAAGTGGAGACAGAACGAACGCTGAACATAATTCAGGGCAAGTTGTGAAAAAAGTCTAGGAAACTTGCATGCTGGCCCTCGGTATCGGGCACACGGGTGGGTGAACAATCTGAGTGAGGCCATAAGCAATGGTGAAATCGTGGCAGAACCTCCCCTCATCATCGGTCTTATTTGAGTGGATCAGCCATCTCACATTATGAAGATTTAAGTCTCCAAATACGTGAATGTTAGCTGAAGGATAAGCAGAAAGTCGTGGTCAATTTTCTCGGATATACTTTTAAAGATGGTAACTCCGCTGTTGTGGGGGCGATAGAGAGCAAATTTAAACGCAGTAGTGTGAGCAAATGCAACCCGGAAGCACATATAGGTTAGATTAGGATCTGCTCTGGAGATATCTCTACCACATGGAAAGCCATCTTGAATATAGGTATATATTTCATGACCATGTCGATGTTGGGGGGGGGGGTCAGAATTGGAAGGTAAGTTAGAGTATCATTTAATTACGAAACCAGCTAGGGAAATAGTCTGTCCAATGCCAGTTTCGCTAAGGAATAATAGGTTTGGTTTTGTCTTATGTAATTGGGGTTTCAATTTCTGGAAGGTTAGAACGTAGACCCCTGATGTTGGAGGAGACATGTTAGTGGAGCTGTACGTTGGAAGTTGGAATTCCGGGTTTAATCATATATTTCTTGAAACTTCTCCTGATTGAGTTTTGGGATTTGTGGACTAGGTTAAACGACTTGCATAGAGCAGGACAGAGAGGGGAAATAAGAGATAAAAGATAAGGTAAAGCTATAAGAATTATCCACTAATATGACATCGAGATGTTCCTACTTGAAGCTAATTCGACTTTCTTCGTCTAATTAAATACACATAGCTTTTTTATTAATCAATGTGACATGTTTCGAATTCATACATTATCCTCTATATCACAATAAAAAGAAATATATTACGTTAAGTATTTGAAAAAAATGCTACTGTTTGCATAGGTCACGAGTTTTTATTCTGGCAGATTGAGTTTAAAAATAGCTAAGAGTATTTTTAATATTTTCATCTGTTTCGGAACGTAATATTTTAGTGTTATTCATACGAATTTGATTAAATCGGAGAAAGAGGCAGTGGGGTAATTTATAGATGATTTTATATTTGTCAGGTGTTTGTAAGATCCATGGTGAGGTTGTGATACTAATCGAGTTATTGGCTTTGTTATTAATACGGGGGACATAATTACAACAAGAATAAAAAAGCATTGGAAATTCTAAAGGATATAGGGATGGTATGCCAAAAAGTATACAAACAAGATAGCTATGAATGGCTAGGCACATGGAAATAGAATTACATCCAAAGTATAGCCCTATAGCTTTTCTCCAATCTTCATTCCGTGCCATCATTACAGTTGTAAAAAGCTATAGGGCTATACTTTGGATGCAATTCTATTTCCATGTGCCTAGCCATTCATAGCTATCTTGTTTGTATACTTTTTGACATACCATCCCTATATCCTTTTGCATTTCCAATGCTTTTTTATTCTTGTTAATTAGTATTTTTACTTACAGTCTTATTTTTAAACTTACATTCATGATAGTATTGTCTTTTTTAGGAGGCGGCTCATTGCCGCCTCCATTAGTAGCAGGTCGCTTCCTGCTGGGTTTTAGGTCTTTAGGTTTTGCGCCTTAGGAGTTGCCTCTTGGTCCTCAATCGGTTCTATATTACATAGAGAGTGCTACCGCCTCTCTGATAAAACAGTTAGAGTATTATAAAGTTCTAAAATGTTCATACCTTTACTACTAAATTTTTCTTGACTTTCTTGCAGTTTCTTTTGCGGTTAATTTAACTTATTTCCTTTGCCGTTTGGTGAGTTCTTAGAAGAACTGGTCTGATCTACTTTTCTTAGCGAGCGAAGAGATTCAGCTGCATTTAACAATGGTTGCTATAGTGTATTTTTGCGCATGCGTGAGAATTTCAAGTTACCTCCTTATTTTTCAATAGTTTGACAGTAGTCATGTGTCTTTCTGCCAAGAGCGACAGACGTCAGTGTTAGCCGTGATCGTCTAGAGGTTAGGACCCCACGTTGTGGCCGTGCTAACCTAGGTTCGAATCCTGGTCACATCATTGACAGTTTGTACATCTTTTACAGTCCAAAATCTGAAGAATTATTTGTTTTTATAACATTGTTTTTTGACGTCGTACTTGCTAATAGGTTACTCTTATAACAATTTTGATCAACTGAGATAATGATTTCGTGGTTTCATTAACGCTGGTGGGTTACTGTTTAAAGAAAAACCCTTAACGTTCACCTCAAATATTCAGCGTCCAAGAAATATACGCCACTGGCAAACTGAAACGTCTGTGAGCATCCGGTGTATTATTTGGAGCTGTCCCTTTGGAGAGAAGTTCCGTGTTCGAAGTGGTCTGTCTACATTGGGTATATAGTGTTTAAAACTTGTTATTACACGTAATCTTATTTAATTATGGAGTTAGCTAAAAAGCAATGGGTCACTGCACTTCTCCGTGTAAAGATCAGTCGATTGATGTTTGAACTGTTGTCAGAGACCGTCCGTACACCGAGATACATCGTCTCAAAAGAAAGAAGAAAGAAGAAGAAAGAAGAAAGAAGAACAATTGGCCATTTTTGTACCCTTTTTTCTGCTCGCTTTTGATATTTTAACCGACGTTCTGACACTCGCTGGATTCGTAAGACACTTCTCTGTAAGAATATGTGCTTTTTGGAACTTATAAGTTGATTTTAGTTGAGATTTGGATAGTTTTGTTTTGTAGGCGTATATAGGCGTGTACGGGCCATCCCTATATAGAGAGTGCTACCGCCTCTCTGATAAGGTTACCTAAACATCATATAAATGACCATATTTAACCGGATAAATTCGAAGCTTGAAACAATGAAGAGAGTTTATTATTTATCTATCGATTTATATATTCCTTTTTAATTATAACTATTTACCGAAAAGTAAAACAATGATCCATTGTGCTTTCCATATCTTGGGCTAAACTGTGCTCACATGTCCGGAGTTGTTTTATATCGTGTATCATTTCAAAGTTATAAAGGTGATTATGTCTAAATGGGAAGTCACGATAAATAACCTTATTCAAGAGGTTATTGGTTTCGGTTTCTTAATATAGTGAAACGGCGATTAAGCACAACTCACCAAGTTTTACGGAAAACCTTCATACATAAGGGTTTCATACTTACGCTATCATCACTGTAAGGTAACAATTCCTACTGGTAATAAAAGATAATTTTGACCACAAAAAGAAAATATTAATAATCAAATCTTACAAAAAGCATGAATTTCGTAGAAACATAAGAGCATGGAACGTAATATGGTTAAGATTAAACATAGAAAAGTTAAAGGGCTAGTCGATAAAACTGGAAAAGAAAAGGACAAGATATTCTAGCAAAATAATATAAATTTATACTTTAAAATATAGCAGCATAAAGATTTTTTTTCTAAATTCAATTTGACATTATATAATCAATTCTTAATGTATTATATGTATTTGACTTACTAGAATATCTCCTCTTTTATTTTCCAGTTTAAAAAAAACTAGTCATTTTACATTTCTTAGTTTAATCTGAAACAAGTTACTTTTCATGCTTTCATTTTTCCACGCAATATATTAGTCCCTAATTTTTAACATTTATAAATAACATGATAATGAAACATTTTATACGATACTTTATATTATTGGATTTGCATGTACACAATAATTTGAGGATATAAACCCTGGCCTTAAAATACCAGACTAACCTATTTTAAGTCTCATTTTAATCTCAATAACTCCCGGAATAGTCTTTCGTTGCCCTTTAATATATATCCCCTAAATAAGATAATATGCCTGTATCCTGTACGTCTACAAGGTTATTATTCACCCATGTATGGGGTAATTTGAGTTCTACAGAGTTCTTTTGTTTTTTTTGTTTATTTTAAACCTCACCCTTTCCATGTAAAATAATAATTTCGAAATGATAACGTTAATATTCAGCGTCCCAATTGTTCTTTTGTTGTTTTCTTTTCTCGTTTAAATAAACCAAATAAACAATTATTAATACCGTTTGCTCTGTTTTTTTACATCGTTCATTTCTGTATAAGGTTTGTTATTTTAAACTCCCCTCTTCCCATGTTGAATAATAATTTCGAA
Organism: Euprymna scolopes; assembly: GCF_053919585.1. Lineage (NCBI taxonomy): Eukaryota > Metazoa > Mollusca > Cephalopoda > Sepiida > Sepiolidae > Euprymna > Euprymna scolopes. The sequence goes on from NC_136490.1 coordinate 3,724,609, forward strand.
ATAATAACGTTACTATTTCAGTGCGCAGGTCAAGCGCATGCGCAACCAGATGTCGCAAACCGGAAAGTGGGTTACATACATCGTTACAAGATCATTGGAGATTTATAATTATATATATATATATATATATATATATATATATATATATATATGTATATATATATATGTACATAAATTTCGTGGTTCAATTTTAAATTCTGAAAAAACAAAAACGGAATTTATATATTGCTCTATTCTTAAATATTGAGCTTTTCCTTTTTGACTAGTATCTCCTTGAAAGAATTACTTTAAGTAATCTCTATTAGGATTTTCCATCTGAATTCTATCAGTGTCTTATATATATATATATATATATATATATATATATATATATATATATATATATATATATTCTATCAGTGTCTTATATATATATATATATATATATATATATAGGTAAAGATAAGTATTTACTGTACACATTTTACGCAAATATTACGACAGTATATATCATGTAGAATATTTGCTTGAATATAAGTAAACGTGATACTTCACTAAATATGATCTTCCTATAAGAAAACTGGAAAAAACTGACACGGAATTAATTAAAATGAATATTTAAATATATTCAAATTAGCTAGATTTTTGCTAATGAATGCAATTCTACGATGGATAGATAATAAAGTTGTCTTTTTTTTAAATAAATAGAAAGATGTTTTTATATATAATACATACAACAAATGGGTTAAAATTGTATTTCAGGATTCTTTATACGTGGATATATCAAGATGTATGACGATTTATAAACATATTAATGTTTAGTATATGAAGAGTATTATAGAGATCGAAAGAAGCGAGTTAGTATGTATGCTATTTATTCCTAGGTATTTCAAAGCCTTATGCTTCTCGTCAGAAGCAAAGTAATTGAGATAGATTATAAAAATTGCTTTGCGACATCTAATGTAGGGTACAAGTCGCAGGATATTAAAGATCTGACCTTTATAAGGATGATAGAAAGAGATGTAAGGCAGATCTGAGGTGTGGAAAAGAATGTGTCTCTGGGTTGAATGTATAATCGGATTTGAGGAAATTGGAATTAAAAATTTCGGGTAGCTAAAATATATATACGTGCAAAAAACCTTAATCAGTAAAGATTTAAGTTTATATTAAACTGGATATACGTACTATAGAATAAGCGACCACCAAATAGTATGTCTAATGTAAGGGCGAGGAGATGTGAGGGGATAAGGCTATAAGACGACGTTTTCTGGGTATGAGAAATAGATGATAATATTATGGTGGCGATGATGGTATTGAAATAATACACAAATACAGAGGATTGTAAAGAAAATAAGATTTTCCGAAAAGGAGGTAATAAAGTCTAGTACGAAAAAAAAATGTAATTAAAATATGATGAAAAATACAATGAATAAAAGTAAATAGTAAAAGTACAGTTATTATATACATATATAAAAAGATGCCAAAATAAGATGAGGGAGATTTATTTAAGACTAGCAGGGCTACCCGGCGTTGCTCGGGACCGTATAAACAATGAAAAAACAAAAGCAGATATTGAATATATGTTTTATTCTTAGGGGAGAGGAATCTTTCATCTCTATGTATTATTTGTTTTATCTACCCTAGGACTGGTATTGTTCATGTTTTATCCCTAGTGTAGGTAATTTACAGCATGTACATGAAATTGTTTTACCTTAGGGAGAAGAGAACAGGTAATATACAACATAATGTGTCTATATTACATCCCTGGCAACGCCTAGAAACCAGCTAGAACATGTATTTCAGTCAATCTTTATTACATCTTGGGCTATGCCGGGAAACCAGCTAATCTCTATTTAGTGACTTGACCACCAAAATACCTCCCTAAGTGTGTCCTTTCTTTTGAACTTATTAGATATAGGTATCTAGAAATGTGTGTGAAATTTTGTTGAATGCATTGTTCACTATGATTTTCTTATTGTTCTACACAATATCAACTGTAGCGAAATAAAACAGTAAACTTAGTGTAGTGTTAGAATAAAGAGCAAAGGAAAAAATTAGAATCATATTCTGTAATTACAAATCTAAATTTGCTAGCGTGTACCAGTATTTGCCAGGTTGTGGAAATTTGGAATTTATAACATATGTAGTGGCCTTTTCCTAGATACCTATTTTTATAATTGTTTCAGTACATTGCTACAAAATGTGACATTTGTTGGCGTTTGTAAAAAAAATCATGAATGTGCTTATATTCCAAAAAAGAAAATATCAGTGCACAGTATTGAAAGTGTTTGAGATTCAAAAGTCTGTAACATTTCTACTAACTTCATAAGATGTCATGTGAGAAACTTAATTGAATATCAAGACATTATCTGAAGCGTTTTTATTTTGGTGTAACGTATGTGTTTACAGTGAACCTTAACTTTTAATAAACAGATTGGTATGCAATGACATAGGCTAGGAATCTTAGACAAAATATATATAAATTGGAAAAATGTGTGAACAAATGAAAAAAAAATGATCCGCTCTACTTGATGACATCAAGCACAGTAATATTTTAGTGAAGAAAATATGAAATTGATGTTCAGTGATTAGTTTGGATGAATGAGAAAATGTAATTGTTTGATGCATAAAAAATAACTCATTTGCTGTATTTGATATTAAGCAGCAAAAAAATAGTGATTTGAATATTTAGGAAAACATCAAATCAGATTATGTAAAAAAAAAAGATGAAATTAGAAAATATATATTTTCTGTTTATGAGTTTTGCCAATTAAAATTTTGTGGCAGAAATTGGGTGATTACCATGCAATTTTATTTTGGTAAAATTCTTAAATTATTTCAATGTTTATTATAATTTCTTATTAGTGACTTGTTATCATCAAAATCCGCCCCAAAGAGTGTCCTTTCTTTTATTAGGTATCAGAATAGGTATCCAGATTTCTACTTCTATACAAATATGATATTGTAGTACAGTAAATGTCAAATTGTTTTTCAAGTATTAGTTTGTAACGTTTGTACTGACTTCATCAGATGTCATGTAAGAAACTGAATTCTATGTAAGAAGACTTTATCTGAAGTGTTTTTATTTTGGTATATCATGTGTGATTACACTGTAGTAATTGCGCTGAAAGCATGTTAATTACAAATGACAAAAGTTAAATCAATTTCTGATTCAGCTACACAATATAAACTAAAGGAAATCAAATTTGCAAAATAAAAGCAATATGTAGTTATGGGTTAGTTTGGAGTTAGAATAAAAAGCCAACAAAACAGTTAGTTTGTATTGTGTAGATTGGTCATTTCTGATAGTATTGAGAGTCGTCAATGAAAATCTTAATTTCTGACAAAATACTGAATGTTTCTTGGATACCCATTCGTAAAAAGTACCTTTTTTGGAAAAAAAAAAAAAAAAACACTCCCCGGATCACCTTCACCACCTTAAAAAAAAACAACTTTATTCTTCAAAAAATGTGCACATTGTTAGTGTAAAAAACAGATTCGCACCACTTGATGAAATCAAGCATAGTAATATTTTAGTAAAGAAAATATGAAATTGATTTTCAATAATTAGTTTGAATGAATATCAGAAAATGAAATTGTTTGATGCATAAGAAAGAACTCATCCGCTGAATTTGATATTAAGCAGCAAAATATTTCAAAACATAAAAGTGTGAAACATAACATGAATACTCTCCATTGTCACTTGAAAACATTGGTCTTGGTAGGCAGTTTATTAGATGCTGAAATAGTGGTCTTGGTATGGTGTGCTTAATATTATTGTATGCAAAATGTAAAAACACAAAAGAGGGTACAATCAATATTGAAAAAGTAACATCTGTCACAGAAAATAGTAATTTATAAATATCAAAAGAAATATTATTCTGTACTTAAAATGTTAAACTTACTGTTAACAATAATTTAAAATGGTGATCAGGATGAGTCCAACAACTTAGTCCTTGAGCTTTCTTATTGGTCATAGTAAAAAGAAATTGTAGTCTTTCAAGTTTGTTGGTCGCATTGGGATTCTTGGAATGTATCAACAGATTCCTGCATATGAATCTTTGTTAATTCCACACAATACAAAATATATATACAAAACAAAGTAAAGCAAAGTATAGGGTTAGTTGTGTCCTCTAATTATCAACCAAGTATATGTATTGATAAAAAGATAAAAGCAATTGAAATGTTTATTACAATGTATCAATATTAAATTTTTATCATGAACAACAAATCGAAATAATGATAGATATTTTGTGCTTATACGAAACTGGAATCAAGGATTGTCACCTGTGATTTTATATATGTCAATAGTGCATGCCACTACAAATGATATTAGCCAAATTAAGTTTTGTTTATTTCACCCATTATAAAATATATACACAAAATGCAGTAAACAAAGTTTAGGTTTAGTTAATGATAAGTTTAGGTTCGAGAAATAAGCAAAGAAAAGAAAAAAAGATACATTTGTTTATAGTGTGTAAATTGTAAGTTTGTAAATATTTAAAACTATCCACAATGGTATGTGGAAATTCTAGATACCTATTGTTATAAAGTTCCAATTCATGTTTGATATATCACTCTACATGTTCCCTGTTGCACCCCAAAGATGTAAATGATTATCGAGAAAGTGAAATGAAACAGTATTTGAAATAAAATAGAAACAAATGCTGATGTTTACTATATAAAACACTGTGTTCAATGGAATTGAGCCTTATACAATATTGGTGGAATAAAAAAATCCATTTTTTTAATTCAATTTAAGAAATGAGCAAAAATTTGATATTTAAAATATTTGGCATGAAGAAAAAGAAATATAAGATAAAAGGTGATAAAGCAGTAAGAATCATATGCTGAATTCAATTAAAAACAAATATGATTGTCAAAGAAATATCATGAAAATTTTGTAAGTGAAAAAAATTATTTTTTGATATATTTGGTTTCGAAGTATTAAGAAACATGTACAACTTCATTTTAAAGACAAAACGAAAACTGTACTAATGATAATGACAATGGTGAAAGGAAATTGGAAAAAAATGTATCAGAGGTAAAATGTTGGTCACATATACGTTTGTGTGGTATGCATGAAACACGTGTAGAAAATTATATTTTCTGATGCTGAAAGTAAGAAGAGAAACATTGTTAAAAAATGATCTAAAAGGCAATAGTAAAATCCTCATTTTTAGTGTGGGATATGTTGTTTGTTTCAATTGAGAAAGGAAACTTTAATTTATACAATTTGATGTTATAGATCACAAGTTTTATTACAATAAACATTGTGTTCTTTAATTATCAACCAAGTATATTTATTGATAAAAAGAGAATGTAATGGACATGTTTATTATAATTTATCAATATTAAATTGTTATCATGAAAAACCAATGGAAAGCGTGAATGTTATTTGGTGTTTTTAAAAAACAGCTACCAATGATTGTAACCAGTGATATTTGTGTATGCTAACAGTGCAAATGTGGTGGTGAAATGAATTTTTGTTTATTCTTCACAATATAAAATATATACACAAAACTAAAACATAATTTACGGTTAGTTAATGATAAGTTTAGGTTAGAGAATTAAGCAAAATTATAGATACCTATTGTTATAAAGCACCAATTCATGTTTGGTATATCAATCTACATGTTCCTTGTAGCACCCCAGAGGGGTAAATGAGTGTCAACAAAATGAAATAAAACATAGTATTTGAAATAAAATGAAAAAGTGCTTGAAAAGTGAAATATGCTGATGTTTACTATCTAAAACATTGCGTTCAATGCAATTGAAACTTATACTATATTGGTGGACTAAGAATTAAAGAAATAAAATTTAAGAAATTAGCAAAAAATTGATATATAAAATATTTGGCATGAAGAAAAACAAATATAAGACAAAAGGGGAAAAAGCAGTAACAATCATGTGCTGAAGTTCATTGAAAATAAATCGTTTGTCAAAGAAATATAATGAAAATTCTCAGAGTGAAAAAAAAATGGGATTTTTACAAATCTGGTTTCCAAGTAATAGGAAACATGTACAGCTTCATTTTAACGACAAAATGTAAACTGTAGTAATGGTAATGAGAATGTTGAAGGAAATTGGCAAAAAATTGTTAGTCAAATGTTGATCAAATATTATAAGTTTGTGTGATATGCATGAAACGTTTAGAATATGATCTGCTCTCATGCTGAAAGCAAGTAGAGAAACATTGTGAAAAAATGATGTAAAGCTAAGCTAAGCAAACGACCAGTGAATGGAAATGTTTATTATAATGTATCAAGATGAACATATTATCATGAAAAAGCAAATCGAAATAGTGATAGTTATTTGGTGCTTATACGAAACAGGTATCAAGTATTGTCACCAGTGATTTTATTGATGTTAACAGTGCATGTCACTAAAAATAATGATGGTAGCGAAATTAAGTTTTGTTAATTCTACCCAATATAAAATATATACGCAAAACAAAGTAAACAAAGTTACGGGTTAGTTAATGATAAGTTTAGGTTCGAGAAATAAGCAAAGGAAAAGAAGAAAAAGGTACATGTGTTTATATTGTGTAAAATGTTAGTCTGTAAATATTTCAAACTATCAACACTGGTATGTGTAAATCCTAGATACCTATTGTCATAAAGTACCACTTCTTGTTTGATATATCACTTTACATGTTCCCTGCAGCATCCCAGAGAGTTAAATGAGTGTCCACAAAATGAAATAAAACATAGTACTGGAAATAAAATAAAATAAGAATATGTCTGAAAAGAAATAAATGCTGTTTACTATATAAAAAGTTGTTTTCAAGTGTCAAATGGAATTGAATCTTATACAATGTTGGTGGATTATGAAATTGCATTAATGAAATAACATTGGAGAAATAAGAAAAAAGTTTATATATACAATATTTACAAATGTAAGATAAAAGGTGAAGAAGGGCCAAATCCGAGATCTATAAATCGTAAATTTTCAAAGTGAAAACAGTTTTTTTTTTTTTTTTTAGATCTGCTTTCCAAGTAATAGTAACCATGTACAGCTTCATTTTAAATGAAAACTGTACTAATGATAATGTTCATGGTGAAAGGAAATTGGAAAAAAATTAAAAATGTCAGAGGTAAAATGTTTGTGTGGTATGCATGAAACACGTGTAGAAAATGATCTCATGCTGAAAGTAAGAGAAACATAGCTAAAAAATTATGTAAACGCAATAGTAAAATCCTCATTTTTAGGAACATAGTGTGGGGTATGTTGTTTGTTTCAATTGAGAAAGGAAAGTTTAATTTTTAGAATTGGATGTTATAGATCACAAGTTTTATTACAATAAACATTGTGTTCTCTAATTATCAACCAAGTATATTTATTGATAAAAAAAGAAAAGTAATGGACATGTTTATTATAATTTATCAATATTAAATTGTTATCATGAAAAACCAATGGAAAGCGTGTTGGTTATTTCGTGTTCATAAGAAAAAACATCATGGGTTGTCACCAGTGATTTTATGTATGCTAACATTTCGCTGCAAATGTGGTAGCTAAATGTCTTTTTGGTTATTCTACACAAAATAAAATATATACACAAAACAAAGTAAAAGAAATGTCAGGGTTAGTTAATGATAAGCTTAGTACCAAGAAATAAGCACAGAATAAGGAAAAGAAAGATACATTTGTTGATATTGTGTCGATTGGTGAATTTGTTGGTTCATTTTGTTTTATGACATATCAACACTATATCAGGTTATTTCATGCCCAATCTAGTGACATTTTTTTTTCCTAGAATATATTTGTTTATTTAATGTTGGTTTCTATTTAACTCATAATTGGGACCCTAACAGGTACTACTACTCCAGATCAGAGTGGACCTGGTAGCAATAGCAATTAAATGGTGGCTTCACACTTCACAAAGCCCCATGTTTGGATACAGTTTATGGTCATATCCAGGACCTGGTGAATTTGTAAATAATTGAAACGATCAACACTGGCGAGTTAGAATTCTACATACCTATTGTTATAAAGTACCAATTTATGTTTTACATATCACTCCACAACGTTGCTGCAGAATCCAGACAGTTGAAAGAGTCTCAAGAAACTGAAAAGCTATTTAGTACTCTTAAATAAAATAACATGCATAAAGAAATCCTAATATAAGACAATAGATGAAAAAGCAATAAAAATTTTGTGTGGAATCAAGTGAAAACAGTTTCTTTGTCAAAGAAATTGCATGAAGATTCTCAGAGACTTTTCCTTCCTCGTTCCCTTCCCTTTTGGTGGACGGAAACTTTCACAGTGGCTCAGAAGGTGGGCTGAGCACACTTCCTACAAAGGTGGGATGGGTAAATTTCTTTTTCATTTGGTTGCCTGGAGGACAGGCTTAGGCCCCCCCCCCCAAAAAAAAGGTTGGAGCCAGGGAACTTCTCCTCCCAGAAGGGGGAGGGGGGCCCGGGAAGGCTTCTCTTCCCATATTTTTTGTTTTGTGTAAGGTTGATCTCTTTCCAAAGGGAGTAAGAGGATATCCCTCTCTTAGGAGGAGACCGAAGGCTCCCTGGGCCTCCCATCCTCCTTCTGAGAGAAGTTCCCCGGCTTCCACATTCATTGCTCAGCCCGCCGTCCAGGCAATCAGAGTCTGATTGTCTGCCGTATATAAAAAGGCGATTTTAGCTTGTCAGGCGGTATGCTCTGCGTAGACCATTTTTCTTCCACCTGTTGACCTTCCCTCCCTGTCATACAATACGCTTAAACAGGATATTTTAATTTATGCAGATTCCATATAGACTTTTAGTTTCCCAGGGTGTATACCCTCCGTTGACCATTTATGTTTAAGAGTTTTCCTTGCCCCTTCTCTGCCCCAGAATGGGAAGGGAGCTCTTTCCCACTGTATGGGGGGGGGCTTTCTTTTATGGTTATGTGGGGAGCCTTACCTTTACCCCCCTTAAGGTGGTAGGTCTTTTTTGTAAAATTGTTAGTCAAATGTTGATCAAATATTATAAGTTTTTGTGATATGCATGAAACATGTGCAGAATATGATCTGCTCTCATGCTGAAAGCAAGTAGAGAAAAATTGTGAAAAAATGATGTAAACCTAAGCTAAGCAAACGACCAGTCAATGGAAATGTTTATTATAATGTATCAACAATAACACATTATCATAGTTATTTGGTGCTTATACGAAACAGGTATCAGGGATTGTCACCATTGATTTTATTTATGTTAACAGTGCATGTCACTACAAATAATGATGGTAGCGAAATTAAGTTTTGTTTATTCTACCTAATATAAAGTATATACACAAAACAAAGTAAACATCTGCTGAATTTGATATTAAGCAGCAAAATATTTCAAAACATAAAAATGTGAAACATAACATGAATACTCTCCATTGTCACTTGAAAACATTGGTCTTGGTAGGCAGTTTATTAGATGCTGAAATAGTGGTCTTGGTATGGTGTGCTTAATATTATTGTATGCAAAATTTAAAAACACAAAAGAGGGTACAATCAATATTGAAAAAGTAACATCTGTCACAGAAAATAGTAATTTATAAATATCAAAAGGAATATTATTCTGTACTTAAAATGTTAAACTTACTGTTAACAATAATTTAAAATGGTGATCAGGATGAGTCCAACAACTTAGTCCTTGAGCTTTCTTATTGGTCATAGTAAAAAGAAATTGTAGTCTTTCAAGTTTGTTGGTCGCATTGGGATTCTTGGAATGTATCAACCGATTCCTGCATATGAATCTTTGTTAATTTCACACAATACAAAATATATATACAAAACAAAGTAAAGCATAGTATAGGGTTAGTTGTGTCCTCTAATTATCAACCAACTATTGCTAAAAAGAGAAAAGCACTGGAAATGTTTCTTATAATGTATCAATATTGAATTGTTCTCATGAAACACAAATCGAAATAGTGATAGTTATTTGGCGCTTATAAGAAACAGGTATCAGGGATTTTGGTGTATCAGATGTTTTTACAGTGAACTTAACTTTCAAGAAACAAATTGGTATGCAATGACATAGGCTAAGAATCTTAGACAAAATATATTCAAATGAAAAAAAATGTTGAACACTTATAACTTTGTATGGACTCTCAAAAACATTTGTAAAAAATGTGTAAACAAATGTAAAAAAAAATGATCCGCTCTACTTGATGACATCAATCATAGTAATATTTTAGTGAAGAAAATATGAAATTGATGTTCAGTGATTAGTTTGGATGAATGAGAAAATGTAATTGTTTGATGCATAAAAATAACTCAGTTGCTGTATTTAATATTAAGCAGCAAAATATAGTGATTTGAATATTTAGGAAAACATCAAACCAGATTATGTAAAAAAAAAAAGATGAAATTAGAAAATATATATTTTATGCTTATGAGTTTTGCCAATTAAAATGTTGTGGCAGAAATTGGGTGATTACCAAGTAATTTTATTTTGGTAAAATTCTTAAATTATTTCAATGTTTATTATAATTTCTAATTAGTGACTTGTTATCATCAAAATCCGCCCCAAAGAGTGTCCTTTCTTTTATTAGGTATCAGAATAGGTATCCAGATTTCTACTTCTATACAAATGTGATATTGTAGTACAGTAAATGTCAAATTGTTTTTCAAGTATTAGTTTGTAACGTTTGTACTGACTTCATCAGATGTCATGTAAGGAACTGAATTCTATTTAAGACTTTATCTGAAGTGTTTTTATTTTGGTAGATCATGTGTGATTACACTGTAGTAATTGCGCTGATAGCATGTTAACTACAAATGACAAAAGATAAATCAATTTCTGATTCAGCTACACAATATAAACTAAAGGAAATCAAATTTGAAAAATAAAAGAAAAATGTAGTTATGGGTTAGTTTGGAGTTAGAATAAAAAGCCAACAAAACAGTTAGTTTATATTGTGTAGACTGTTTAATTAACTTTGTTCATTTCTGATAGTATTGAGAGTGGTCAATGAAAACCTTAATTTCTGACAAAATACTGTAATTTTCTTGGATACCCATTCGTAAAAAGTACCTTTTTTGTGAAAAAAAAAACACTCCCCAGATCACCTTCACCACCTAAAACACAAAAACAAAAATATCTTTATTCTTCAAATATTGTTGTTGACTGGAGGGCGGGCTGAGCACTCCCAAAAAGGTAGGAGCCGGGGAACTTCTCCTCCCAGAAAGGGGGCCCGGGAAGGCTTCCCTGTCCCCATATTTTTTTTTTTTTATGTAAGGTTGATCTCTTTCTGAATGGAGTAAGCGGAACCGACAGGGGGGGGGGTCAATCAACCATACAAAAGGATATCTATCTCTTAGTTGAAAGAGGGAAGGTCTCCCTGTCCTCCCATACCCCTTCTGAGAGAAGTTTCCCCAGCTCTCAGCTTTGGGGGGGTGGTAGGAGGGCTTAGCCCGCCCTCAAGGCAAATAGTCTGACTGTCTGCCTTATATAAAAAGGCGATTTTAGCTGGTCAGGTGGTATGACCTGCATTGACTATTTTTCCTCCACCTGTTGACCTTCCTTAATATTTATTTTTAATAATAAACACATTTTATTTTAATATTAATATTTATTTGTAATAATAAACACATTATATTATTTTAAATATTAATATTTATTTTTAAATAATAAACACATATTATTTTAAATATTAATATTTATTTATAATAATAAACACATTTTATTCTACTTTAAATATTAATATTTATTTTTAATAATAAAAACAATTTTATTTGAATATTAATATGTATTTTTAATAATAAACACATTTTTATTTTAATATTAATATTTATTTTTAATAATGAACACATTTTATTATTTTAAATATTATTATTTATTTTTAATAATAAACACATTTTATGTTATTTTTAATAATACTTATTGTTAATAATAAACACCTTTTATTATTGTAAATGTTAATATTTATTTTTAATAATAAACACTTATTTTATTTTAAATATTAATATTAATTTTTAATAATAAACACATGTTATTTTATTTTAAATATTAATATTTACTTTTAATAATAAACACATGTTATTATTTTAAATATTAATATTTATTGTTAATAATAAGCACATTTTATAATTTTAAATAGTAATATTTATATTCATTAATAAACACATTTTATTTTATATTAAATATTAATATTTATTGTTATTAATGAACACATATTTTAAATATTAATAATTATTTTTAATACTAACTCATTTTATTATTGTAAATGTTAATATTTATTTTTAATAATTATTGTTATATAATAATAATATTTTCTTTTTTTTTACTGTTTATGTCTAACTTTTATCGACTTTTTCTTTTTTAATAGCATATTCTTTAAATGAATAGAAAAATAATTTCCCAACTTTTAGACCCCGGTTATTTGGCTGATAGTCGATAAAAGTGATTAAAAGAGAGATAATATTAATAAATGTGCAGTAATGTATTTTATTTAAATATTCCTGAACATTAACGTTGTCATATAAAAAGAAAATGCTAATAAGAAGTGTTTTTAATCAATGTAACATATTTATTCAACTCTGTCATATATTTGTTTGATGACAACTTTTTCGAATCTGTGTACAGTAAAAACGATATACTTACATAGGATTTTGAAAGCATTTAAACTGTCGAAGAGTTTTATTATAAATAAAAGAGTTTAGCTTGTTGAACTTAATGGACTTTTTTGTTGTATTTATTAACTGTTTTATTCTTTTTATCAAACAAAAATAGAATTTTTATATTGACATATTATGGACTGTTTTTCGAACATCGAAATTTTAAAATTAGTTTTATTTAAAAAAAAAAAAAAAAAAGACTCGCCATTAGTGGACGGTCCAAAGACAAATATATAACAAATAAATGTTAACAAAGGCAAGATAAGTTACTTTTCTATCCAACTGGATATATTTTTTGTGTTTTTATTCAATGTAACATATTTATTCAGCTCGAAAAACATACAGTGTTTACCGATGTATTCGAAAAATGTACATGGGGGGGGGTTCGTGAATTTAAAAAAAAAAAACGATAGTCTAAAATATTATTTTCGATTTATTGGAAAGAACATAAAATTTCACATTGACCCTGAAAATATCGTAAAAATAGAATCAATAGAAAAATTTTGATAGATTTTAAAATTTAAAAAATTGTAAAATATTGAGTTCGGAAAATTCATTACTGTTTAAAAAAAAAATATTTGGGTTTGTATTACTGTACACGTAGATTCAAAAAAGTTATCAAAAGACAAATATATAACAAATAAATGTTATCAAAGGCAACTGGATATATTTTTTGTGTTTTTATTCAATGTAACATATTTATTCAGCTCGAAAAACATACAGTGTTTACCGATGTATTCGAAAAATGTACATGGGGGGGGTTCGTGAATTAAAAAAAAAAAACGATAGTCTAAAATATTATTTTCGATTTATTGGAAAGAACATAAAATTTCACATTGACCCTGAAAATATCGTAAAAATAGAATCAATAGAAAAATTTTGATAGATTTAAAAATTTAAAAAATTGTAGAATATTGAGTTTGGAAAATTCATTACTGTTTAAAAAAAAAAATATCTGGGTTTGTATTACTGCACACGTAGATTCAGAAAAGTTGTCAAAAGACAAATATATAACAAATAAATGTTATCAAAGGCAACTGGATATATTTTTTGTGTTTTTATTCAATGTAACATATTTATTCAGCTCGAAAAACATACAGTGTTTACCGATGTATTCGAAAAATGTACATGGGGGGGGGTTCGTGAATTAAAAAAAAAAACGATAGTCTAAAATATTATTTTCGATTTATTGGAAAGAACATAAAATTTCACATTGACCCTGAAAATATCGTAAAAATAGAATCAATAGAAAAATTTTGATAGATTTTAAAATTTAAAAAATTGTAGAATATTGAGTTTGGAAAATTCATTACTGTTTAAAAAAAAAATATCTGGGTTTGTATTACTGCACACGTAGATTCAGAAAAGTTGTCAAAAGACAAATATATAACAAATAAATGTTATCAAAGGCAACTGGATATATTTTTTGTGTTTTTATTCAATGTAACATATTTATTCAGCTCGAAAAACATACAGTGTTTACCGATGTATTCGAAAAATGTACATGGGGGGGGGGGGTTCGTGAATTAAAAAAAAAAAACGATAGTCTAAAATATTATTTTCGATTTATTGGAAAGAACATAAAATTTCACATTGACCCTGAAAATATCGTAAAAATAGAATCAATAGAAAAATTTTGATAGATTTTAAAATTTAAAAAATTGTAGAATATTGAGTTTGGAAAATTCATTACTGTTTAAAAAAAAAAATATCTGGGTTTGTATTACTGCACACGTAGATTCAGAAAAGTTGTCAAAAGACAAATATATAACAAATAAATGTTATCAAAGGCAACTGGATATATTTTTTGTGTTTTTATTCAATGTAACATATTTAATCAGCTCGAAAAACATACAGTGTTTACTGTTTACCGATGTATTCGAAAAATCAAGATAGCGTCTCACACCCTCTTTAACACCGTAAGTATGGAAGAAAGTGTTATAAATTAAAAACTATACAAAATACTAAAAAAAACCCGCCTAATATATGTCAACCCATGTCACGGTAACATATCCTGAGCGAGTTTTTAACAGAATTTATCTGGTTTTTTTTTCATAACATTTTTTCCCACACTTACCGTGTTTAAGATAGAATAAGACGCCATCTTGAATGTTCCAATACATCGCTATTTACTCTATTTTATATTGCTTTTATAATAAAAATGAAGTTGTCCAAGGCAAGATAAGTTACTTTTCTGCCAAACTGGATGTATTTGTTGTGTTTTAATTCAATCTAACATATAAACGCAGCTCGAAAAACATTGTTTTTTTGTTTGTTTATTTTGGTTTTACACTTACGAATTTGCAAGCATTTAAACTGTCGATGATATCGTAATATCGAAGTAAATAAATTGTAAACGAAATAGATGCGAAGAAGTTTTTTTTGTTTGGTTTTATATGTCATATATTGTCATAAATTTGTTTGATGACAACTTTTTCGAATCTGTGTACAGTGGAAACGCTTTCGCTTTACTTACATGGAAACGAAGTCGCTGAGGATTTCATGGAAATGGCGACAATGGGATGCAAAAATGAAGATTATTTTCATTTTCAATTTTTTATTTTTTTTGTTTTTCATTATGAAGTCTACACTTAATTTTTATAAAACTAATGTATATATAATAAAAAAAATTCACATTTCCCCCTCTCCAGTTTAATTGGTAGTAGGTCACGTGGTAAAAAAAAAAAATAAAAAAAAAAAGACTCGCCATTAGTTGACGTCACGTCACGTGACATGACTAAGCGTTATTAAACGAAAAGAAAAATAGAAAGAGGGTGATAGAGAAAGTGAGAGAGAGAGAGAGAGAGTAAGTGTGAGAGAGAGAGAGACGGTGTTGGTTTTACTCCTCCCCCCTTCCAGTTTAAGAGGTATGAGGTCACGTGGTAATATAGAAAATGGCTAATTATTTTATAAATTAAATATTACGATATTTTTATTATCGTCTAATATTTTGAAAGCAGAATTTTTTTATTCCTGTACATGTAAAAAAATTCTGTAAACATTGAAAAAAAAATATTTGTACCCAAAAAGTATTAGCATATAAGTTAAATAAATAACTGTTGTACGTACGTAAAATAAAAAACACACCGAATGGTTTTAAAATGAAAGTGTGTGAGAGAGAGAGGGGGGGGAGAGAGAAAGCGGTGTATATTGAAGTTAGTTCCTAACCAAAAGCGGTGCATTCGCCATTAGTGGACGTTGACGTCACGTCACGTGACATGACTAAGCGTTTTCAAACGAATAGAAAAATAGAAAGAGGGTGATAGAGAAAGTGAGAGAGAGAGAGAGTAAGTGTGAGAGAGAGAGACGGTGTTGGTTTTACTCCTCCCCCCTTCCAGCTTAAGAGGTATGAGGTCACGTGGTAATATACAAAATGGCTAATTATTTTATATTACATAAATATTACGATATTTTTATTATCGTCTAATATTTTGAAAGGTGAATTTTTTTATTCCTGTACATTTTTTCCTGACATTTTTCGTTAAAACTCTTGTATAAATAATATTTTTAACACGTTAATCACGATGGAAACATTGGCACAAAGTTAAATAATAGATATAAGTAAGGCAAAGAGAAAAATGCAAAAGTATCGAAGACAAAACTTATTTACAATTGTTCGCCATTAGTGGTCGTTGACGTCACGTCACGTGACATGAATAAACGTTTTTTTTTTTTTACGTATGAATTACATTGGATCATTCAAGAATTACGTAATAAAAAGCATTACAATGACAGTTTTTTTTGGGACCCCCTTGGAGATAACTGATACGTTTACCCCTTTCTCCTCGTCAGTTTGACGTGAAATTTCGATATTTGTCATCCGGGACACGGGGCTTCGATATGATACCAAATTTATCAAGTCTGGTTGTGTGTTTCAAAAGTTTTAGCGTTACATACAAACATACAAACTCACAGACATTTGGGATTTATATATATAGATGAAACAAAATCAAGTACAATCAACCTAAAAATCAGTAAAATAAAAAAATAAAAAATGAAAAATGTAAATATTATAATATGTCTCGATATAAACTATTAGTAAAGTTAAATAAAATAAAACAATGAATAAAACAAAAACAAATAAAGACAAGAATAAATAAGAAATAAAATTAATAAATATTAAAAAACCCATTAAACTTCTAGTAAAAACGATATAGAGATAGAATTAATTAAAATAACCCAAATATAAATTAATAAATACATACTTTGAATTTTACATTGCGTTAGATATCGCATTGAATTGTCTGTAATCTAGCCTATTTTCCCCGTTCTGATGAGAAGCATCAGCCGTCGAAATACCTAGGTAAATGGAAATAAATAACACCCTTCATGTTATTATCTTACAGAAATGATATAAATCTATCTACCTATGTTTCTATCTCCATATCTGTCACTCTATATATCTGTCTATCTATCTATCGATCTATTTGTATATGCATGTAAGCACATTGCATTATCTTGTCTAAAATTCTCTTAAATATATTTACAGAGAGCGATGCGTATATAAAGATTTTATATGTACGTCTACATATTAATATATTTATATATATATAAATATATATATATATATATATGTATATATACATATAGTTTTATACCGATACCAATACGTATATGCATATATATATATATATATATATATATATATATATATATATATATATATATATATTACACAGATACATATGTATGAATATCCCATCTAATTATGTGCATAGTGAGTTGATGTACCAAGATGTATTACATATATGTGTTTTATCTACATAACATACACATATATAGGCATATTCTATAAATGCACGCTTCTGCATATGAACACATGTACATTGATATATATATATATATATATATATATATATATATATATATATGTGTGTGTGTGTGTGTGTGTGTGTGTGTGTGTACATTTAGTCAATATAGATATTTTTCCGATGAATAGACACCTGCCAACATAACTTCTGCAAGTATATATGTCTATAAACATATTTTTAGTTTCTTTTTCTAATTGAAACAAGCAACGGTATTTTCTGTATCTGTTAGTTCTTTGCCTCCACGCTCAAACGGGTAATTCGTAACAATATTTCAGACATGAGTTCAGTCTGTTTTTGTGTGAATGGATACAACATACGAGGGAGATTTTCAAGCACTGTGTTCTGCGGGGAAAACCACTCCAAACATTTCAGGATTTTAACATTTCAACACAGGCATGAAGGCCGCCATAAATATGTAAGCTCGGCGGTAGAACAGGCAACTGTTTTCTATTATTTCTTTTATATCTATCGATGAACGCAACTTTCGTTGCTGAAAACTATGCATACATCGACGTACATTATAATATTACGCCATGAGTTTTGGCTAAAAAATATTACCTGAAAATATCACAGATAACGGCGAAGGCAAGGGTTGATATAATGTTTAATGCATTTCGTATTCTGGGGCTGTTTAATTCCGGTATTTTGATGAGCCAGCAGGTTACATATCAATATTACAAGAAATATATCAAGATTTGCTTAAATACATGCACTATAAAGTCTTCATTATCATGAGATGTGTTTGTATATTATAGTAAATAAATTAATAGCGAATAAACATAGCGTTTGATCAGATTAGACATTTGACTATTTCTCAAAATGTGCAAGGATTAGAAATTGGACAATTTCGATTCATCTTAGTTACATTTTACTTAACTTGAAGATGGTACTTTTTTCTTTTGATGTTTTCCAGATGTTTTCGTTAATCACTATCCTCATTTTGGCATAAGTATACGCACACACACACCCACACACACACGCACACAGGCATATGTTGTTAAAAAAAACGAATGAATTTATGAAATGATCAACGTTTCGTCCCTATTGCAGAGGACATCTTCAGGATAGTAAAAAACATGTAAAAAAAAAAACAATCATAGATCATACGAAAATGAAAACGAAAACAGTGTTAAAATTTTACCCATATCTGGAAGGAAAGTATGTGTGACTATGGGAATGTTGGGGTTTTCAATGTCTATATATACACTTTTAAAAATACGTTAAATAAATATGGACACTTTTTTCCCTTTAAACTTATTCATTTTGTTTAAATTATTTAAGGCTTAAGGAAAAATTTATATGTTGTTCTTTGATTATTATTTCCCTACACTAGGGGCTAAATGATAGAAGCCCTTTCTTTGCGTAATAGTATTAGTGTTTAATATTAGTGCTGACTGTGAAAGTCTTTTTTTAGCTCTGTCTATCACGTATTTTATAATTTTCGCATGATCTAAATTAAATGAATGATCGTGTTCTGCACAATAGCAATAGAGTGCTTTTAGGGCGTTACCATTCCTTATATCTCTTCTGTGTTCGTAATTCACAGTTCGTATTTCACTAAGGGCTTCATACAAGTGATCTTATCTTTAACAACTACCCAACTTCAAGAATTAGCATTACCAAAGAGATACATTGATGCCTTAAATTTTTTAACAAAAAATAAAGACATCCTCATTTCATTGCCGATAAAGGAGGTGGAATAGTTATCATAGATAAAGATACATATCTAAAGAAAATGCAAACACTATTACCAGACGGAGATACATGTACTCCGATAGACTTAAAATCTATACAAAAAGATTTCGTAATCTTCAATAAATCTATTAAAAAACTTATCAAAATGATAAAAAATGGATAAATAACATAGAATACCACCCCACTATTCCTGTATCATACGGTCTCCCCAAAACATATAAAGAAAACATCCCTATGCGACTTATAGTATCTAACATCGGAAGCGTTATCCATAAATTAGCACGAGCTATTGCCCAAATTTTAACTCTACTAATGGGCGCTATCAGCACTTCACATATTAAAACCTCTGGCGACCTTCTAAATAAAATAAAAATATATACATACAAAATAAAACCATGCACAGTTTAGACATAATTTCCCTTTACACACATGTTCCTATCAAAAATGCCCTTATTTACTCCACAAACACCTAAATAAAATTAAAGGCGATCTACCTTTCTCCTCGGACACATTAATACAAATAATAAAACTCATCACCGATAGAACCTATTTTCAGTTTAATAATTCTTACTACAGACAAACATTTGGACTTCCTATGGGAAACCCCCTTAGTGGTGTACTAGCTTGCTTATTTCTAGAACTCCTAGAGACCAACTCTTTCAAATTCAGACTACCTAAAAGTCCACATATTTAAGATACATAGAGGATATTCATATTTTCTCCCCATAAACGCGCAAATAGAACAACTTAGAAATAAATTAAATTTAACAGAACCATCCATAAAAATTACACACGAATCTGAACAAGACGACTCCCTAGCTTTTCTATATATACTCCTCATCAGATCGGAAACTGATATGAGTTTCAAAGTACATAGAAAGACCACACAAAAAAACGATTATATTCACTACTACTCGCACCACAATGATAAAATAAAGACCGACATGATCATTGGTTTTTACTTGCGTGCCTTTAGAATATGCAGCCCCAATATCTTAATGATGAAATTGAATACATAACGAATGTTTTAAAAAAACTACAGTACCCATCCTACTCCATTTCTTACGCAAAGAAAAAAGCTACGAAAATACACTATAATATAAACAGGCAGAAAAATAAAACAAATAGCTCCCTATTTAACAGACATCTTTTCATTCCCACCCACACTAAAAATACAAAAATATACGACACTCTTAATAGACTTGGTTTTCACTTGATACAAACAACATCCACAACAATAAAACAGACATTAAAAACTACAACGTACACTTCCAAAACCCTCACATCCGACGCCGGTATATATTCCATCCGATGGAACAATTGTCAACAAGCATACATAGGTGAGACAGAGCGTAAATTGAAACTAAGACTTTACGAACACAGAAGAGATATAAGGAATGGCAACGCGCTAAATGCACTCTATTGCCATTGTGCAGAACACGATCACTCATTTAATTTAGATCATGCGAAAATTATAAAATACGTGATAGATAGAGATAAAAGAAGACTTTTAGAATCAGCACTAATATTAAACACTAATACTATTACGTAAAGAAAGGGGTTCGACCATTTAGCTCCTAGTATAGGGAAAATAATAATCAAAGAACAAAATATAAAAACAGATCCTGGTTAACCGTTTTTCCTAAATCCTTAAATAATTTAAACAAAATGAATAAGTTTAGAGGGAAAAGGTGTACATATTTATTTAACGTATTTTTAAAAGTGTATGTATAGACATTGAACAACCCAATCTTCCCATACACACACATAGTTGCCTTCCAGATATGGGTAGGATTCTAAAACTGTTTCCTTTTCATTTTCGTATAGTCTATGATCATTATCTTGTTTTACATTTATCCTTTTAATATCCCGAAGATGTCCTCTGCAGTAGGGACGAAACGTTGATCGTTTCATAAATTCATTCGGTTTTGCTTTTTGCAAAACAACATAACGTCAACCATCGCTGGTATTTATTTTTTTTATTTTTATGCACACACACACACACACACACACACACATATATATATATATATATATATATATAAATGTATATATATATATATACGCCTATAGTTAGTTTTTAGTATATGTTTTAATATGCATATAGTAAGAGAAGTGACTGTCTACTGGATACTATCTTCAGTGTTTAAGATCTCTCTGTATATAAGTTTGTTAGGATAACCCTTCATAAAAATACGTTTCCTCAGACGTAAACTCAAACTTTATATTACAGATACCATATTATGCCCGGCCCAAAAAGATGTCATTTGTAAGGCTTACCCATAGAAACATTTACGAGTCAAGGTCACATACTATTTGTGATGTTACCTCAAATAATAGAATAAAGCTAGATACTCAACCAGGTTTGATGAATTCTTAATTTCCACACGGAGTAAATATAATTAATATACTTAATGGTCAATTTGAAAGAGAAAAATTGTGTTCTGACATTTTTACTAATGCAATCTTTGAGAGGTTCGAAGAATTGTCTGAAGACCTATCTATATTATATAATGTTAACCCAAGGAAGAAGGTTGCATAATCTATGAGATATTAACTGAATGAATATGGCTGACTGGGATAGGTTCAATACATTTAAATCGTATCTATCTCTTCGTTCCATGTTTAAAATTTGTGTCTTCTATAGTATCAGACATAACAAAATGGTTAATTATAGACCGTTTTATACCCTCGAAAACATTCAGCAAAAGCCTAACAGACAGCCGTGCTTCCCTCCAGAATGTGGTGCGGCCATTGCGCACAGAAATTAGTTTTTCAATTACTCCCAATGTCATGAGACTAAGGCCGTTATCAGGACTGCCAACAATTATTCTAAAAAGTAATTAAGAACGCGAGAGTGTTGTTTGCTCTGTTCGTCAAGTCCAAAGTAGCAGCGGCTTCGTTTCCACTAGTTTTGGCAAATAGCAAACAAAATACTGAACAGAATCGTGTGCTCTATCCCAACTATCATCAATGGACCTAAGGTAATCTCGTTAGCATCCGACAGCCAAACTCTTTGCCAAGAACCTTGCAGCTAATTCTACCCTATACGACCAAGGCTGCGGAACCCAGATATTTCCTCCTGTATCCGAAAAGAACGCTATGTGCATATAAATATATGTGCGAGAGGTTGCCAAGCTAATAAAAAAAAACACCTTGATTCCCTTAAAGCAACTGGCCTTTACGGCAATCCAATTATAGTGCGAAAAAATCAACTAGAACTAGCGCTCATACTTACAAAGCTATTTAAGAATTGTCTTAAGGGGTATTGCTTCCCATCACTCTGAAACATCTCATCAGTATGAGCTGTATTTAAGAATTCATGTGATCGCTCATCACCCTCTTAGTACAGGCCAATACGTCCCCTGTTCGGCATGAGTAATTTGCTGGAATATGTGTTAAATAGAGTAATCAACTATCTAAGCAAAAATAACCTTCTTAGTGACATGCAATATGGTTTCCGTTCTGCTAGATCTACAGCAGATGTGCTTACAATTATGTCTGATAGGATTAGAAATCTCTCGACAGGAGCTTCCTTCCCAGGTCAAATGCTTTTGGCATATCAAAGGCCTTTGACAGATTATGGCATAATGATTTTCTTCACAAATCTCCCGCTACGATATAGCTTGAAATGTCTACTCAGTTATTAAATGGTTTCTCTGGGAGATGTTCATAAGATGGGCAGAAATCAGAAGCTCACAGTATTTATGCTGGAGTCCCTCAGGGTTCCTCCCGGTGCCCAACTCTCTTCCTGATCTGCATTAATCATCTTCCAAATTACATATTTACATCATTCGTAGACATTATGCTGATCACACTACTATCTATGGTACCACATCAAGACCTTAAACGACCAAGTTCTCTCTGATTCTCTGCCCTCTACTCTTATGCACGTAATGCAATGGAGACAGATGTGGCTTATTACTTTTAATGCATCTAAAACCAAGCTTCTATCTCTGCATCATCAACGCTCTGATCCCCATCTGGCATCAATTGAAATGGATGGCTCTCGTTCTGAGCAAGCTCCATGTTTTGACAAGTTTCTGGTTTTGACTTTTACTACTGATCTGAAATTGAACACGCACATCCAGTATGTTGCCCAGGTCACTGGAAACATGATAGGATCCTTCTCCCAACCCACAAGATATCTCATTACTGATGCAATTCTCTATCTATATAAGAGTCAGACACGTCCAAGGATGATGTACTGTTGCCACATCTTAGCAGGAGCTAGAAAAACTTATTCTCCCTTGATAGAGTTCGACATAGACTGCGTAGCCTCGTAGAGGTGCCCTTTTTCTCTTACCTGCAACTTCTTTCTCAAAAATAGATGTTACGAGTCCCTCTCTGCTTTATCCTTATTTTTATGCAAGTGCTGGTCTGAGCGCCAATCTATTGTCCCCCACGCTAAAACCCACACGAGAAACACTCGTCTAGCTGAAAACCCTATGAATATTTCCCCCCACTCTTTATCTGTGCCTAAACTTAAACGTAGATTCTATGAACAACGTTTATTTTTTAGAACTATACGTCTGTGGAACTGTCTTCGTGTGCTTGCTTTCCAGCTGAGTACAATATTGTTGTCTTCAAGTCCAACGTAAACAATTTCTTGATGAACCGTTCAGCCTAAGTAAACACATTTATCGAATTTCCATAACTACTGATTGACTACTGCACACTATTTAACCCTTATACCCGTGTGGCCTCTTGGCCTTGAAAAGTGGTGATACTAATGTAAAAAATATCAAAAATAATAAAGATATATATATAAGAATGCAAAGATCAGATCAAATGATGAAACCTATATTGTGAGAAACATAGTGAATAATATAGTCACAGTATATGTTATCTATAAATATAAAAGCGACAATGTTTGTATGTATGTATGTGTGTTCGCTTTTTCTGTGCGTCTACAAAAGGCTTTTTTCAGAGAAGCGGTCGCTCGCTTCACAACTTTTTAAAACTTTTTATATCACATATAAATCGTAATATTTCACAGTTAACAACGAAGCTGGCCTGACTATTTAATTTGCTCGATTTCGGGAAGATAAATATTCAACATTTGTCGCTCGGCGCACGTGGGTTAGTCTTTTTCCTATAACATCTTGGGGGGCGTTCAGCAGTAAATGAAATCCCGCAGTCTAACTTGACCTCATTTACTCATTAAAACGGGCACCTGCTAAATCCAAGTAATTAAATAAATTCAAACGTGTGTCCGTTAGCATGCCGCGGTGGGGAAACGTTTTTTTTAACACTTAAATTTACAACTTTGCCTCAAGGGGTCGGGTTCGATCCTCATACTTACTTTTTTTAAACTTCCCCCCACCCCCGGAGTTTTCACACAACCTCCAAACACACGGGCAACGCCGGGTACCCCTCGCTAGTCTATATATATAAAAGCGAATATGTATGTATGTATGCTTGTGCGTATGTTTGGATGCCCACTAAAAACGTTCGACAGACGCGAGGAAAATGCACTCGGCATCACATCAGAGCTCCTTCCTTTGCTCGAAAAATATCGAAAAATTGGCCAACTAAGTTAACTTTTCACCACGAAATCGACAATTTTCGACAGGCGGGGTCAATAAAAACGGTCCTCTCGTGACAGTGACCGATTCTACGCATGCGTCAGATGACGTCGTGACTTGATGTACTTTAAATAGTTGAAAAGCCGAACAAATTTCGTGAACGTCGCCTTAGCACAGTTGGTTTGGTTAAGGTATTGGTTCATTATGTAAACGTTTTGGGTTGGAATCGTGGTGTGGGGTGGGTTTATTTTTTCGTTTTTTTTATTTTAATATCGAAACAGGCTTATTGAAGCCTTCTTTCACGTGTTCGTTTTTCTGTTTTCATTGTTCGTTTGCCTTAGGTTAGTTTTTGTGTTTTTTCACCGCTTAGTGTTAACGTTGTTTTCTTTTTTACTTCGCTTATAACAAACACACCTACGTCGTCGTCGTCGTCGTAACACTCGACGCCTTCTGGCCGCGCACCTGCCAACTTGGTTCTTAAATGAATTAAAACATCTTTCACTAACTCATTCTGTCTGGCCGATTTTATTTTCAAACTTCGCCTCAGGGCTTCGGGATCGATCCCCCCCCCCGGGTTCTTTTTTTATTTAACATCACACACACCTCCAAACACCCGGGCATCGCCGATTTCCCCCGCTAGTAAATGTTATAAATGCAAATATTTATGGAGGTACAGACATGAATATATATATATATATATATATATATATATATATATATATATATATATATATATATATATATATAGTTAGTTAGTTAGTTAGTTATAAAATATATATGGCGATTAAGCTACACTGAATATATCGCGTTTCATCCACTCTAGGACTCTTCAGGATCATGCGCGAATGTTTTGGTTGTCTGTCGTTATTTTTGTCGTTTTTGTATACGCACCTTCGCGCATAAGCCTGAAGAGACTTAGAGTGGATGAAACGCGGAATATTCAGTGTAGCTTAATCGTCATATATATTTTATACCTTACTAACTAGCTCTACCTACGCATTGAGCACTTTTCAAGTAAATACTCAAAGTTTATGCATATATTTAAACTTTCGTATATTGATTCATCTGAGTAAATGAAGTAGTTATATATATATATATATATATATATATATATATATATATAAATTTACATTACATTAGTGCTATAGTGAATTCAAGAGAGCAAGTTGATTCAGTGATTGCAGGTTATTAAATGACATACTGACTAAATAGTTTTCTAAGGACTGATAAAAATAAAAACGTGTTTTGGTATAGTTTTAAAGGTTAAAAAAATTCCATATATATATTATTGCGGGACAAAGTTCAACAATTTGACCTTTGAGAACTGTACCAAACTCCTCCGACAATTTTGGGTCTACGCACTTGAAATTTTACATATAGCTTACTTGGATATGTAAATTAATAACTTAATTTGAATCCAAAACAATAAATTTTAAAGGGTCATAAAAAAGAAATGACCTCTGCGGTCTCTTCCACATTACTCAGCCACTTTCTGGTCTAAATATTTGAAATTTTACATAAAGGGTATTCAGAGATAGGGCAAGCTTTTTCATCAGTTTGGGTCGAAAATTTTTAGTCACCAATATATAAATGTATGTATGTATGTATGTTTGCATGTCTGCCTTAAACTTTTAATAGAGGGGACGGATTTTGCGAAGATCAGTATCGTTTTAAAGATCGACTTTTTATACGAGAAATATCTAACAATTGGCTAAGAACAGTAATATCTTCCACTTCAACTAGGCACTTTTCTACAGGGGGTGGGAACTTTTTTCGCCCATATTTTTTAAAGTTATCCTCTCCTTTAGATTGTCTAGCCTTAATTAAAAAAATATATATTGTATCCCGTCTGGCGGTGGTCGTAACAGCATAAACGTTAAGTTTTACCCCGTTCTTTTCCTCCTTTGCGGTACGGGGTCGAGCCTGCCTTCCTACTACCACTTTTTGTTTTTTGCTCAACATATACATCCAAACACCCGGGAAACGCCGGGCTGAAATGCTAGTATATATTTATGTATGTATATATATATATATATATATATATATATATAAGTGAACGTGTATGTGTGTTTGTGTGTGTGTGAGTCTGTGTACATTTCCCTACACAATAACTCTGTAAATTTTTAGTCTACAGACTTGAAATTTAAGATACAGGGTAGTGAGATTTGGGAAATCACTCTCATCGCCAGAAATTTGGCGATTAAGGGGTCAAAGTTCAACGATTTCACCTTTGAGAACTCTACCAAACTCCTCGAGGACGCATCACAGAACGTCTGAAACGCGCATAAAAACGATTTCAATGACTTAAAACATTATTATTATTATTATTATTATTATTATTAATACAACTATACGTGAATGAGCGTGAGGGTATGTTGTAGAAAATTTAAATAAATTTCTTCTTATTACAGTTTCACCCACAAAGTGGCAAAATGCAACTTTTATGAAGTCAGATACTCTCATGGAGATAAGTTACAAGGATGCTATTTAGGGAGCTGAGCCACAATATGTCTGTTCACATTACACTTGAATTTCTGCATGCTATTAAAGTTGAGGAATAAGGAACCTAGAAGTTAATTCTAACGTCCAGCAGTTCTGGGAAAGAAACTATTAGAGTAGAAGGCTTTCTTACATCTAGGGAGTTTTACTGTGTAGAGACGGGATTTTGCTGTCGGGTTTGTCGGGGATTTTTACATCGAAAGAGTACAAGGGTTTGTAATTCGTTAGATCATCCACCCTTAAAATACCTGTAAAACCGGCAGAGGGATGCAAGATTTTGTCCTTGGGTGACAATTCAGGACCTATGAGGTTGGCGATTCGCTTTTGAACCCTGTTGAGGTGGGAGAGACTAGTAGAAGATGCTCCGGTTCAAATGTAATAAAAATACTCCATACAGCGGCGCAATTGTAGGTAACTCGACTCGGTCATAATTTGACGGAAACGAAGCTTTTTTATCGCCATGACATTACGTAATTTCTGTACTAAAACAACATAATGCCAGAATTATATGCAAATCGATATCTTCCTTCTAACTCCGATAGTTTTTAATGAAATTTTTTGGAATTTCGCACGTTATATGGCAAACTAACACAAACGCATATCTAAAATGTTAAACTAATCTGCACTCTAATAAACAGTTGGCAGCCATTTTCGTGGTTTGCATTTTTTTCATCGTGCCAACTTTATATGAAAACCAATGCTAAAATATGGTAAAGTGGTAAAACATCACCGAAACATTGATTATTCTAGGAATTTGTAAATTGAGAAAAATACTAATAAAGACCAAAAACTTCAATACGTTTTCAGAGTACAATAAATATCTTATATAATTGGCATTTTGATTGCAGGACCAATAAGCCTTTCGTCCATTGATGATGTCAAACATCTGATGAAATCTCTTTGGCAGCATTCAGCATAGCATTCCAGAAATCATCCTTGTACTGGTTTCCTCCGGATTAAATATTTTGTTTCAAGATGCTCCACAGATTTTCGATCGGATGTAAATCTGGAGAACAGTCTGCATTATTTTCCCTATGCCTGGCAAAAACTCTCTTCAAATATTCAGTGGCGAACCTTGCAGAATGAGACGGCGCATTATCATGCATGAATACAACCTTTGCCCGGAATGCCAAATTCTTCTTTTTGTGCCAGGCTTCTAAGTGTTCCTTAATGAAATCAATGTAATGTGTGGCGGTAATTATCACTCCATCAGCGACTCTGAATGGTCCTACCATTTCCTTGCCAATTATTGCAGCCCAGAACATCACAACACCACCTTCTTGTTGACGCGTGATCCTTTGGGGGCGTAGAGCCTCATTATGGTACCATCCTCCCCTCCACCCATCGGGTCCATTAAGGGTCAATTAACACTCATCGGTGAACAACACATTTTAAAAATTCACGTTCATGTGATCTCTTGCCCACTCCATCCTCTTTTTCTTGTGGGTATTCTTCAACTGAGGGCAGACGTCTGGCTTTCCAAAATTTGGAATCGACCTCTGGATACGGCAACGAGTTGATTTGGACTCATCAAGAACGCCAGCTTTTTCAAAAAATTTTTTTGCTAGTTTCAAGTGGGTTACGGCGAACTTCTCTCTTGATCTTGCTCATTGTTCGACGTGACAGATACGATTTCTTATGAATTTTCAATTTGTCAGAATGTCCGTTGAAGGTTTAGGGTTAGTACAATAGTTTTAGAGTGTATGATAATCACGGTGTAAATTTCTAAGGTGGAAATCTTATTATAGAGCCTTTGAACAATTTTCGACTTCTCAGCTTGACTTAAAGGACCTTTAGGATCCATATAAAGTTGGCATGCTGAAACAAAAACTGTTCGTCACCAAAATGGCTGCCGTTTCCTCGCTATTGCGTAGATAAATTGAAAATTTGATATCTTATATATGCGTTAGTGTAGGCGTATAACGTGCGAAGTGTAACAAATTTTCATTGAAAACTATCGGAGTTAGAATAAAAATATTGATTTGCATATAATTCTGGCACTGGGTGAACACACACACATATATATATATATATATATGTATATATATATATATATATATATATATATATTTCGATACACACTCATATAATATATAATATAAACGCTGAATGTGTGTGTGTGTGTGTGTCTGGTCACGAATAGGCTCCTATATGGTTGACTATTTTAACAAACTGATTACATATAATGATAGAAAATGTATCGAGACACAGGAATGGGTATGTTTAATCCTGCGGACCGGTGGTTCACAAAAAGTATGGGGTCTGCATTCGCGCTTGGTACACAAAGTATGGAAATAAAAAAAATAAAAATAAAAAAAATAACGTTTACAAGTGTTTTTGTTATAGATTTACATAGGAATACTTTGATAAAAATTGTGGGTCTGTGTTCGCGCCTTGCCTCCATATAATAAACATAGGCAAAAACTTTAATAAAGACTTTTCATATCTACCTGCGTAAGTATACTTTGATAATTATGTTTCAGTTTAAAAAATATGGTATAATTAAATTATGGGATGTTCGTTCGCGCCAAAATCCGTAGAATAAAATATGTCACAAAGTTTAACAAGATTTTTTTAATATACATCCACAGAATATTGTTAGAAGTGTTTCAGTGTGAACGGGTATGGTATAATAAATTATGGGGTTCATCTATTTTATTTTTACTTTCATCATATTTTGCTTTGGTTTTTATATCCCAGAATTCGAAGCTATCTCTTTACAACCCTTCCTTTTCATAACCTATCATACTTTAATAAATCTGTTTGTTAACCCAGTCAACAACGGCCACTTTTGCTAGTATATATATATATATATATATATATATATATATATATATATATATATATATATATATATATTCCTTCTAACTAACGGGTACTTTTGCTAGTATATATATATATATATATATATATATATATATATATATATATATATATATATATTCCTTCTAACTATTTGTGAATTATTCCACGGATTACTGCCGTTTGGATTACTTTGGATCATCTTCCAATTACGCGATTCCCTTTGATTTTACTTGTGCAAATGGAGATTTAACTAATTTTCTTGGATTCTGCATCTTTGGATTTTACCATCATTGGATATTTTACCCTTCACAAGACTGTCCATTTACGTGAAATGCCTTTTTTATTCACCCGGTCCCCTCTTCTTCACTTTTTTGCATTATCAAGTAGGATATATGACTTATTGCATTTTCATTTAATACTTTTGCAAACAAAATCTGATTCCGCATTTTGGGATTGAAGGCTATCCACTTATTTATTGTTTCCTTTTTAAAATTAAATGTGTTTTTAAGTCTTTTTAACATGTTTTATTAACTACTTGTTCATTATATATATATATATATATATATATATATATATATATATATATATATATATGATGTAAGTTTGATCGTATGTCGAAATATATTTCGTTTCGACTTGCACATATATCGTAAATGATCGTATGTCGAAATAATTATGTATGCAAATCATACAGGCAACACAGATATGCTTTTTTTTTTACTAAAGTGCTGCTGAACAATAAAAACTCTATTTAAAATTAACGCGTTGTATTTAACATCTAGATTAAATAATCTCTCTCACGTTAAATGACATCGTGAACCAACTACGCGTTTACCTATAGAAGTAATATTTACAAATTGAACCTGGTTGACCGACAGACAATACATTACATGGAATGGAAAAAGCATCCATATAAAAACAGTTGAGAAAAATAAGCAAGTCAAAAATCTGCGAAATATAATTACCTTGGGAAGAATACAAATGTCAACCAGATCGAAGCCAATACAGGTGTGCCTCTTTATGTTGATTTTTTTTTCTTTTGCAACCACAAGAGAAGCAGGTGTCAAATGAGAAACTCATTCTGAAAACATATGAAAACTACCAAAAAACATCCTGTACGCATCCTGTCTCCTGTACGCACCTCCACAAAAAAGCAGAACTGCATTTATCACCTGCGACTTTTATCTCAATAGACTGTCATATTTTGTACACGTCGGCGCGTTAACGAAGTCACAGAAGGGAATAAGCTTGTTTGAAGTTTGTAACAACTTTTTTCTGTCAACATCCCAGTGTCTTATCGTTTGTGAAAGAAGTTTATCGCAAATCATGTAAAAAGTATTTGACAAAAATTATCTTAAACCACATGCGGACAAACTGCATTGTAAATGCGTATTATCTTTTGAAAATGCGGTTAAATGTGCTGGTATTTTATGAGAAAAGAACACGCAAATGTTCACGGCACTGTCACAATTTTCTCTCTCAAATCCAGCAAGGGTCTGTCGTCCTCCCCTCTGCCAGCAGGCGTTTTTATATAAAAAAAACTGACTCCATTTCATTTGCATATGTGTGCGGTGGGCAGTGTGATCTCGAGCGATTCCACGAGAACACACCTTATAAAAGCCACTGCACCCATCTTTAATCTCTCTCTCTCTCTCTCTCTCAGATCTACCTGAAGATGTCGTATAGCCAAACAAGGAGCACGCGTGGGCGCTAGATTCTTTTATGATTACATTAGGCTCTAAATTGATAATTGCAAAAACAAAAACAAAACAGTTGAAAACAAAATTATTTTGGCCTGGGCTTTTTGACATTTCACTTATGTATAAGCTCAATCATTAATACAACAAAAAAGGTGGGTGTAAAAAGTCATTGAAGATCTAGTAATACTGTCTTACAATGCCAGTTTTGTAAATCTTAAAAAGCGGCTTACTATATATATATATATATATATATATATATATATTGAGCAAAAATGGACATAACATTAAGACAAAACAGGGAAATAAAAAGGACCGAATCGAGCCATGTCTTCATCAAAGTTTCATCTTCATTCCGACACTTCCTTTGGATGAATGCGATCAAGAAAACAAAAACATCAGTACAAATATTTAAAGAAAAATGTTAGAGGATGACGCAAAAATGAGTGCATACCTTTCTACACCATTATAACAAAATAAAAAAGGCATGATAATTGGTTTATACCTAAGTTCACTCAGGATGCGTAGTCCAAAGAAGTAAAGTAACTTACAAACACTTTGAAGACCTGGCAATATTCCACATATTTCATAATACTAGTTCACAAAAGGTCACACACGTATTTTCTAGGATGAATAAACAAAAATCATAGAAATCAAATATTTCTCTTATAATCAGATATTTTGTTTTACGTAAACATACCTATGATACAATAATTTGCAGAACACAAAGCAAACACGGAACTATAAGATGAATATTAAAAAAAAACACCAACACCTCTTCAAAAGAAACAAGTTAAAAATGCAAACATAAACACTGTTTCTTGGACGATTTGGATTCATACGAGAGGCGTTTTTTTTTTTACAAGGTGGTCACCACTTATCAAGGTCCGGAAGACACTCAGGGATAAGGTTTATTTCAAGTACACTATGTTAGTGTCGAGATTTAATGAAGTGTTCACTTAAGGGGACGGTTCGTTAGGAATTTGTTTACGTTGGACTTGAAGACATCCAGGTTGTAGTCAGATTGGAAGAAGGCAGGCGGAACAGAGTTCAACAGGCGTGCACTTCTAAGAAAGAAGATATGTTCATGGAATCCACGTTTTGATTGAGGCACAGATAAAGAGTGGGAAAAATTTTTGACAGTCGATTCATCTACACGGGTGATTTTTGTGAAGGATTGGCGAGGGGGGAACAGAGGTTGGAGCTCAGACGAGCACCTGACATAGAAATAACAGTAAAACAAAGATAGGCTCGCAACCTCTCTTCTGTTGGAGAGAGGTTGCAGGGTAGAGAAAAGGGCACCCTCCACTAAGCTACGAAGTCTATTTTGTACCCTGTCAAGGCAGGGTAGGCTGTTTTTAGCAGCTCCTGCAGAGATATGGCAGCAATATTCCATCCTTGGACGTACTTTGCTTTAATATAGATAGAGAATTACATCAGTAGTGAGATACCGTCTGGAGAGGTAGAAGGATCCCACCATCTTTCCAGCGACCTTGACAACAGACTTGATGTACGTGTTCCATTTCAGATCAGGAGTAAAGGTCAAACCCAGAAGCTTGTCAAAACATGAGCCTTCTCCTAGACGAGAGCCATCCATTTGAATTTATGCCAGATGAGGAGCAGAGCGTTGATGGTGTAAAGATAGGATCTGGGTATTAGATGCATTAAAGGTAACCAGCCACGTCTTCCCCCACTGAACCACGCCCTCGAGATCAGAGGAGAGAGAATCAGAGATAACTTCGTCATTTACAGCCTTTGATGTGTTGCTGTAGATGGTCGTGTCATCAGCATTAATGTCAACGAATGATTTAAGTATGTGTTTAGGGAGATCATTTATGTAAATCAGGAAGAGAGTTTGGCCCAGGTTTTGCCCTTGAGGAAATCCAGCATTAATACTGTAGGCCTCTGATCTTTGTCCATCGACCACTACTCTTATTAGTCTATCGGAGAGAAATGATTTAATGATTGAGAAAATATTTCCAGTTATACTGTAGCTGGAAATATTTTGAAGTAGACCCTTATGTCATACCTGTGGAAGGCCTTTGATATGCCAGGAGCAATTGCCCTAGAAACGAAGCCTTTGTCAAGAGATTCACTGCTGCTGACCCACTTCTGATCTCACTTGAATTTTGCATATATCTCGACGGGTTATGTGGCAAATTAGAGCTCTGAGCTTATTGTGGTTTCTGTTTTAAAGGTGTTTGCACTGAGTCAGGTGTGAAATGGAGCCTGTTGAATGTCAAGTTGTGATCCAGTTTTTGTATTTGAAATGACCCACACCACAAGAGACTTTTGATGAAACGAAAGAAACTTATGGTTATAATGCCCCATCATACGACCTTGTAAAAAGCTGGCATCGTGAATTCAAACATGGCCGGAAGTCTGTGGAAACAGCTCCCAGACCTGGTTTACCCCTTCTGCCATTGATTAGGCATTTGTCTGTCAAGTTGAGGCTTCCCTTTTGGAAGATCGCCGCATTACTCTTCGCCAAAATTTGGAGATGTGCCAAGAAAATGAGTTTTTTCAAAAGATTGATTACACAGGATGACACCTGGGTCCATCCCTATGATCCAGAGACCAAACCCCAGCCAATGCAGTGGAAGCACGGACTCACCATCTCCAAAGAAGCAAGGGTGCAGCCCTCCGCTGGCAAGGTCATGCTCACAGTCTCTTTAACCAGGACAGAGTAGTGATGACAGATTTCCTGGCAAAGGGTACCACAATTACAGGAGCCTAATATGCTTCACTTTTGAGAAAATTATGGAAAGCTATCAAAATAAGGAGGCGGTGCAATATCAGCAAAGGTACCCACCTTCTGCAGGACAATGCTCCGGTCCACACTTGCATGTCGCCAGACCAGAAGAACGGGTGTGTGGTTATGAAATTCTTCCTCATCCTCCCTAATCTCCTTACCTTGCCCCCTCTGACTTTCACCTCTTCCCAGCCATGCAGCTGTTTTTAAAAGGAAAGCGTTTCCCAGATGATGCAGCCTTGATTTCTGAAGTCACGTCGACGTTGGATGACCAACCTTCGGTTTTCTACAAAAACGGTCTCCAGAGCTACATCAAACGATGGCAGAAATGGATATCTCCGTATTATTCATATGTAGAGACAGACTAATAACTGTGCCAAATTTTGTTGCTCTACTGCTATGGAAAGTGATCAGGAACCTTACTTATTGCACGCCCCTCGTAAATACGAAAAAAATACCAGGGATGGTTGACGCTATGTTGTTTTGAAAAAAGAAAAGTCGAATGAATTTATAAAATGGTGATCAAGGTTTCGTCCTTATTGCAGAGGGCATCTTCAGGATATTAAAAGTAAAAATGCAGAAGAAGAAAACGATCATAGACCATACGTACGAAACAGTGTTAAAATCCTACCCATATCGGGAAAAAACTATGTGTGTGTATGGGAAGG
Source organism: Euprymna scolopes (assembly GCF_053919585.1). Taxonomy (NCBI): domain Eukaryota; kingdom Metazoa; phylum Mollusca; class Cephalopoda; order Sepiida; family Sepiolidae; genus Euprymna; species Euprymna scolopes. The sequence goes on from NC_136490.1 coordinate 3,759,623, forward strand.
TTTCGTTGTTCAATGTTTATATATATATATATATATATATATATATATATATATATATATATTATGAAAATAATGGAAATAGTATTCCGACAAAATAGAGAAAATAAAAAAGGAACAAACCGTATTATGTGTTCACCAACATTTCGTCTTTATTTCGAGACTTCCTCTGGGTGAATGAGATTAAGAAACCAAAAATTATACCAGTGCAAAATATTTGAAAAAGTTTCACGTGCACAGTGTGACGCAGTTCTATTTAAGAGAAACGGATAAATTGATGTTGGAAATTCAAAAAGGAAGGGGGGCTGGCGCTGTTAAAGAGAAGGAAATTTTAGTGACGTCAATTAGTCGTTAATTTAATTTTAAAACTATGAACGCAAGTTTATATTCTTATTGGGAAAAAAGATATATCTGTTGAAATTTAAATATATGTTTGTAACAGGAATGAAATGAGTGTTTTTTATGTAATTTATTGATTGAGATTATGTGTTAATTATTACAGGGGGTGTTTGAATGGTGTGAGAAAGTTAACCTGTGTCCACAGTTAAATAATGTTCTTTTAATAACAGTTTACTTATTAATGGCGCTATGTTATAGAAACCTCCACGTTGTTTAATAGTGCTTGAAATTGCGATAAGCGCAGATTCAAGAAGTCTCCGGCGCGGTTTATTTTAAATAAATTTAACTACTTTTGCTTGTTTAAAATCAAAGGTGTGGTTATGTTGCAATGAATGAGAGAATAATGCACTAAGAGAATTGCTATTTTTTATATCTCTTTTGTGTTCATTGAGCCTTTTTTCCAATTTACGCTGAGTTTCACCAACGTATTTATGATGGCAATTATGGCAAGGAATAGTATATATACCTCCATCGGAAACTGGTTTGTTATAGAGATGTTTCGTGGTTTTTAATATATGTCTTATGGTTAGTGATGTGGTTTGTACGATAGGAATTTTTAGTTTATTTAGTGTGTTATAAATTATTGTATTATTGGTGTGTGTAGGTAAAAGAAGATGTCTATTTATGAGAGAAAGGTCTGGTGTGTATGATTTTTTATTATTATTTATTCTGGAAAATATTTGTGTGGCTTTTCTCTTAGCATTCAATATGAAATATGTCGGATATTGCAAGGTTTTCAAAATGTTTGTAAGGTATTTGAATTCTTCGTCCAGATATTCAGGACTGCAAATTCTGAAAGCGCGTAAGAAGAAACCAATTATCATCCCTGTTTTTGTTTTATTGTTATGGTGTGAATAGAAATGTATGTAATCGTTTTTGTGTGTAGTTTTGCGGTGAACTTTGAAGGATAGTTTATTATTGGATTTTATTATAAGTATGTCAAGAAAAGGTAATGCGTTATTGTTTTCTGTTTCATAGGTAAACTTTATGGAAGGTTCGACTGAGTTTAATTTGTCTGTAATGATATTTATGCGCGTATTTTCAGGAAGAAAAATTAAGATGTCGTCAATGTATCTGAAATACTCTGTGTTTGGAGGTAATCTGAATTTGAAAGGACCAGATTCTAGGAATTCTAAGAAAAGGCAAGCTAATACTCCACTAAGAGGGTTAACCATAGGAAGACCAAAATTTTGTTTATAGAAATTGTTATTGAAATGAAAGTAAGCCATGTTAGTTATAAGTCTAATGATTTTTATAAGAGTGTCGGGAGGAAAAGGTAAGCTAATGTTAGATTTTTTTAAATGTTTAAGGAGTAGATTCAAGCATTTTTTAATGGGGACATTAGTATATAATGATGTTATATCTAAGCTGTGAATAGTTTTGTTTTGCACGTTAATGTTTTTTATTTTGTTCAGTAAATCTCCGGAGTTCTTTTTGTGGGAGGTGCTGATAGTGCCCAGTAGTGGAGTCAAAACGTTGGATATGGCACGTGCAATTTTGTGTGTGGCACTACCGATGCCGGATATTATAGGGCGCATAGGGATGTCTGGTTTGTGAATTTTTGGCAGGCCATATAGTGATGGAACATTGGGGTGGTATTCAATGTATGACATCCAATGTTTGTTGTATTTTATAAGTTTTTTATAAGATTTGTTGAAATTCTTGCGTTCATAGTTTTAAAATAAAATTAACGACTAATTTACGTCACTAAAATTTCCTTCTCTTTAACAGCGCCAGCCCCCCTTCCTTTTTGAATTTCCAACATCAATTTATCCGTTTCTCTTAAATAGAACTGCGTCACACTGTGCACGTGAAACTTTTTCAAATATTTTGTACTGGTATATTTTTTGGTTTCTTAATGCCATTCACCCAGAGGAAGTCTCGAAATAAAGACGAAACGTTGGTGAACACATAATACGGTTTGTTCCTTTTTTATTTTCTCTCTCTCTCTCTCTATATATATATACATATATATATATATACATATATATATACATATATATATATATATATATATATATATATATATATTGGTTTAGAATATTTTAAAGTTATCGATATAATAAGACAAATTTATCTAATGTAAACACAATTATTATTTTAGAACCAATGCCTTAATGTGTTTTACCAGTCAACTCCAAAATTCGAAATAATTGTACTTTGCGAAGTTAATCCTGCGCGTTGTGTGTCGATATTAGTTTCTATACTTTAATAAAACGAACCATAATCTTATGTTTTAGATGGATATGAAAGTTCTTGCGGATTTTTAATTTTGATTACAAATGATATATTTAAAAAAAACATTTTCAAGTCCATACCTTTACTTTATATATCATCTTACATAGTGTTGTTTGTTTTCTCTAATCGTTTTAATTACAACCTTTTTAGATAAAGTATTTCTTCATTTTACAACGTTGACTACAGGATAGGGGGAAAAGCAAATTTGTACAATTTTCTTTTTTTTTCTATTAAAGCTAGCGAAAATGATGCTGCCACAGCTCGTGATACCTATGAGGCGTTAGGCGCATACCTTACTACTAAACGCAAAGCTCAATGGTAGTTTAAGAAATTCCGTGGCGACAATAACAGTCTTTAATATAATGATTTTACTCAAAAGGAACGATTCATTTTGTTGAACGGGTGTTGACGTGTGATATAAGCTGGATTCTTTTCGCAACCGGCTTCGCTCAGCTCAGTTGTTAGACGCTGAGGAAGCGTAACAACACTTCGCGAAACAAGATTTACATACAAACAGGTTATAATGCGTGTTTTGTGATTTGCGATCGGCGATCGGTCTCCTCTATTATTTTTTTAACGCAGGCGAAACCATGATGAAAGAAAGTAACAAATAGATTAAACATATCAGTAACTTTGACAACAACGCAAACCCTAACCCTAACCCAACATACGCCGGCATATTCTTTTCAGCGACTATACCGGACAGAACGATGCTAAAACGACCCTGCAGAAAGTTAACAAATTGGGCTTAAAAATACTTCTAATCAACCATACTCTCCAGACCTCTCACCTAATGACTTTTTCAAACATTTCGAGAAATGCTTAATTTATCTCAACCTTATTAAAATACCTTTATCGACTTCACCACATATCAAACGCAAAATCTTTATATTACTTGCGTAAATGCATTTGTTTCGATTTAGCAAAATGTGTTTATTAGCATGATGCTTATAACAACCCCTAATTAGGACGATGTTTATCACAACCAATAATTTCGTTACTTGAGCCGTGTAATGTTAATCTGAAGTTACATATAAAAATCCGCAACAACATTCTTGTCAACCTGATACAACTGATATTTTAATCTGGTGTTGTATTCATCTATCGTCTATATATACCTTTATTCTTAAACTTTCACTAATATATATATTGCTATTCGCCGATGCTATATATGCAAACCTATCGTCAGGAAAATAAGGAAAGCATAATAATATATACTTTAGGTGTGTGTGTTTGGTGGCAGTTAATCTATACGTTCATAACATAGCGTGTCTGTTATTTTATATGTCACGCTTATAGGTTTCTTTTTCCGAGTGACTATCGTTTAATTGTTATGAGTATTCACTTTTTTAATAAATAATTTTGCCAGGACGATTTCATAAGTTTGGATTTCAGTTTCGATTACAGCTAAAGGAATTTTCTCTCTCTCCCTCTCTCTCTCTCTCTTATATATATATGCAGATATATATATATATATATATATATATATATATGTATATATATATATGTATATATGTATATGTATATATATATATATATATAATCGCTTAATCGCCATATATATTTTATAACTTACTAACTAGGTCTACCTACGTATGTAACACGGTTGAAGTAAACACTTAAAGTTTACGCATAATTTTATACTTCGTATATTAAGTTATGTGAGTAAATTAAGTAGTTATATATACATATACACCAACACACACACATATATATACATATATATATATATATATATATATATATATATATATATATATATACATATATAATTTTCCTCATAACTTTGGATTTTAGTATCGATTCAAACTGCTCCACACAAGTCATATGAATATATTTATGTTTGTGATCGAAACGGTATAATATATAAGAATAAATAGAACATTCATTCTATAATACACTGTTGATCAAAAATTTAGACCACTTCAAAATCTGTAAAAAACATTTTTTTAAGGAAAGACTCTAAAGGATTATGGAAATTAAAAGCTAAATTCCAAAAAGTTATTTATAAAATTTATATTCTTTTTATAAGGCTTTTTACACAAAATCAAAAGCATAAGATCAGAGACAAAACTTCTATTAAATTGTACAAAAAAGTGTATTAAAAGTGTATGAAAACATTCAACGGTCAACTTAGTAATGTGCCCCCCTCCACTGCTTTTGATGACTTCAAAAATACTCTGGGGCTTGCTAGAAATAAGTGTTTCCATTTAGGTCCAGTTTTTAAAGATGGTTTCACGAAGTTCATTTTTTGTTGAATATGTTTGCCATTTCGGTAAACATTTCTGATCTTCCATCCACAAACATTTTCAATTGGGTTCTAAGTCCCTTGAGCATTAGGATGGACTCCACTTTCTTGTAGATACTCAAGGTCCGTCTTGCAGTGTAGATTCCAGCATTATTCTCTTGGAATAAGCATCCATCCCCATACAAACGGCTGCTGCTTATATCTAGTAATCTATATTAACTATCTTTTTTTATTTTTACACGCGCTCATTCGCGCTCTGTTACATAAGGATACGGACTCTGCTTGGAATATTACAGTCGACAAATTATAACCCTGTCATTGCGATGGTTTTTGTTTAATCTTATTCAAAAGCTGATAAATTGGTAATTTTATGAATCTTTACAATTTGAAATGAAATAATACGTGATGTTCCAATTTTTTTTGTGCTCCAGGCTCCCATTAATTTTGCTTTTGTAATTTAGAAATATTTTTATTAACAACATATATTCGTGCATTAGCTCACAATAGAAAAACTTCAGATATAGCAACGTTAGCCATTTTTATCGTTGCTCTGGTAGCTCTACTAGTTTGTAATTTCGCAGCAGACGTCTTTTATCCAGATTCATCTTCAATGGTCTTACATAGCTCTTCCTCAAAGATTAACTGCTCATCATCTAGTACCGGCAGTTCCTGAAGTAGTCGCGTAAATACAGATTTTGGTAGTCTCGGGGAAGAACAAATATCCTGTGACTCGTCTGTCTTGGGTTTTTACATTCTTAGCAGCTTGGTTTAAGAGACCTGTAGGGAGATCATTCAACAAAAGAAATCCTGTTGCAATAGTGAATGTTTTTCGAAATGGTATACACACAGACAGTCCGTATGGATGAGCAATGCTAGTGTAGTTTTGGGTGTGCTCTTAGGGAGATACCATTGGCCATTGTGTAGGGATTTTTCGATATTCACTGTGATGTCTAATGTGCTGTGGCACTTCTGTTACTATGTACTCAGGCTCACTAGAAACATACGGACTCTTGTATCCATCAAACATAATTTTATGGAAGTGAAACATTTTTGCCAAACATGAGTTGAAGTTTATTTCCTACTAGATTTCTACCCTTTGGGTTGTTTGGCATGTAATATATGATTTCTCTTGGTCAACGAATTTTTACATTTGTTTATAAATAACTGAGTTCTATTATAAAAGGGGGTTCACCGCCAGAAATTTAAGATACGTGCTTGAGTTAACTTCAAAATAGTTTGGTTTATATTTTTCATGCTATTTAAACAAGCTGGTTTACTTTAACTATAAAAGGAATCTATTGAAAAATACCAATTAAAGTAGCAGCAAGGAAAATATTTTAATGCTAACATTAACTATTAACATCTGGAAGATAATGGCAAGACTGTTGGTAAAACGCCAGATTATCTGCAAGTCTAGAAAAATTCTAAAACCTATTTCATGTAATTATTATTCGCGCACAGCACCACTGAGGGAAGGAATAATCGTGGAATTCTCCCAGAAGAACACAAAGCATGCAAGAAAGGACAGAGAGGAACAAATGAGCTGCAATACAAAAGGCATACGACAAGATCCCGCAAACACGAAGAATGGAATTGACAGCTGATTGACAACACACACTAGAAATTAACCTACAAAAAGGCATCTTCCAAAGAGATTCACTATCACTATTACTTTTTATCATAGTCATGATGCCCCTGAACAATATACTGAGAAAGTCTCAAGCTAGATACAATTTCTCTAATGGTGAGATAAAGTGAATGACTTAATGTACATGAACGACCTGAAACATTTTTCAATGACCAAAAGGGAACTAGACACACAAATAAACACTTCCAGGATCTCCAACCAGGATATCCAAATGGAGTTTGGTATCGGAAAGTGTGCACTACTAGTTATAAGAAAGGGAAAAAAAGGAGATGACAGAAGGCATGAAACTACCCAACCAAACGGAGATGAGGGGCGTAGAGGAACAAAACGCCTATAAATGCTTGGGAGTTATGAAAGCAGATATCATCAAAGCCACAGAAAAGAAAATGAGAATCGGAAAAACCTACCTCAGTAGAACAAGAAAACATCTAGAGACAAAATTGTATAGCAGAAACCTAATAAAAGCTATAAACACAGGAGCAATATCCATAATATCACAGTATCACTCAGGGCCGTTCATAAGGTTGACCAAAGAAGAACTGAGGCAGCTGGATCAGAAAACCAGGAAAATCATTACCATACACAATGCACTAAACCCAAAGGACGATGTTCACCAACTCTACATGAAAATATGATAATGCGGAAGAGGACTAGTCTGTATAGGGTACTGTGTGCATGTCACAAAATTAGAATTAAAAAAGTACATAACGCAATACACGGAAATGATACTGAAAAATCAACAAAAGAGAAAACAGAGATAAATGAAAACATGAGAAAAGAAAAATGGAAGATTCATTAGGATGACAAAGGATGAAAATAACGAAAACACTTTGACATGGATGTGGTAATGACATATAAGCCGAGAAACTGGATTCCTAATAAGCACAGCACAAGAAACTCGATAAGAACTAACCACAACCAAGCAAAGATAGACAAAAAACAAGAAAACCCAAAATGCAGACTCTCTTGTCCGAAGAAACGAAACAATAAACCATATAGTAAGTGAATGCAGCGAACTGGCTCCAAAGAATACAAGGACAGACACGACCAAGTGAGAAAGGCAGTACACTTTGAATTATGCAAACAACTGTATCTCGAATGCAGAGAGCAGTGGTAAAAACGTAAGCCGGCAACAGTACTTTAAAAGGCGAATCACAAAATCTTATGAGACATGGACATATAAACTGATAAACCCATCCAAGCAAGAAGACAGGATGCCGTAATAAAAAAAAACCCTGTCAAATCGTAGATTTTGCTGTCCAGCCGACAATGAAATATACAGAGCTAGCCAGAGAGCTGAAAGGGATATGGAAGATGAATAAAATCGATATAATGCCTATAATAGTTGGAGCACTAGGAATAATCTTTAAGAACTTTGAAAAAAGAATGGAAGAAATTGGAATCAAAGGAATGGCTGGAAAATACTACGAAGAACAATAATAAAAACAAGGAAAACGCTTGTCTGTGGAGACTAACACACATGAGCACAAGGGCTTAGCAGACAACTGCTGTAGTGGCAAAATTTGAAACGCTACATGAACCAAAAACATTGAAGCCGCATATCTATAAGTTCTCAAACCCCACCCGAATCATCTATTACGACATCACAACCCACACCGAAAAAACAAAAGTGAGACCAAAAAGCCAAGTAGAGTCAAGGGGGAAGGAAAAACCGAGGAGTGAGCACTGACAAGATCTCCGATGGATAAGGGCGAAGAGTATTGAGGCCTTGGAGAGGGTTATTGCAACTCAAAGACCAATAGCCGCTCCCAAAGAGAAATCAATGATAAGCAGCTGTTGCGATAATGCAAATTGATTAGTAAATACTATCAAAAGAGAAAATTGGGGAAGACTTATTGTTACTCAGCTTCCAGGAAACACCACAGGGGTTTTAACGAGAGATATTTGATGACCTCTGTGGAATCACATTGTGAGCCAATAATAATAATAATAATAATAATAATAATAATAATAATAATAATAACAATAATAATAATAATTCACAGTAAAACGAGTAATTGTCTTGCACATGTTCGGATGTTTCATGTTTCTGTTTTGGTGTAAATTTTTACCCACCATCAGCAACATCATCGACGGAGTGTAAGAAAATCGCAGACGAAAAATTTAAGCATTTCTAACCGAAATTATAATTTTACTTTCAATTCACGATTGAATCGAGTGCCTTTGTCACACTTTCTCGGATCGCTTATACTTTTGTTTGTGTGTATATATTGCGTGGCCGCTGCCGACGGCATCGACGGTGACAAAACACCAACCGAAAAAAAAAAGAAAAGGTAAGCATTTCCAACTTGATTTTTCGATTGAACTTTTGACGCATGAAACGTAAATTTGTTGTTACACAGTGACATTCACATAATAATAATAATAATAATAATAATAATAATAATAATAATAATAATAATAATAATAATAATAATAATAATAATAATAATAATACTTTATCTAGGGGAAATATTACCAATTAATATTATTACAGAATAGTTATATAACCCACATACGTCCATCTTTACGGAATTTGAAACCCTCAATTTAATTTCAAAATGGATTAACGATTGTTTCTCTCATGAGGGGGGAAACTACTTCTAATAATTATAAGAACGATGCTTCTGGTTATCATTATAAATGGATAAAAAATTAAATGATATTGGAGGCAACATATCTAAAGATCCTAAGTGCCTGATGTCATAAAACAACAATTCTAAACATCCGGTTGACATCCGGCGGTATTTAATGGCCGCCCCTGGCCAAAATTTGTTTTTTAGCCAAGGTAAACATTTCTGAGATGATATTTCAATAAAAATACGAGGGAAGGAACACCTTAAAAAACATTCCTCATATTATTCAAATATGAGTGTTAAAAACTCTCAAACTGAGAACTACGTAAATGGGATCACAGCATCAACACCAATTGTAGGTCCCCTGTCCGTAGGTGAAAGTACGAGGCTTTCCCGGCTGTCATCTAGAGAATTTTGCAAAAGAATACCGCTTGAACAAATTGTACTAAAGCCTTAAATAAAATTGTAATGAAATGTTATCTCAAGAGTGATGCCCCTAATAGGCGATACACAAAAAGAATGCGGTATATATGGAATGAACTAAGCCTGTTTAAAGTAACAGGAAAAACTTGCAGGAAAACCACGGATAATAACAAAAAACGGATTGCTGTCTGGCCTTGAAATTGAAGATCTGAAAAGGGAAATTAAGAAAGAGGGTGTGGATATCAAAAACATGATGTGTTGAGCAAATGATGAAGGTAGAAGCAACTACTGAAAATATAAATGAAAATATTTGATCTTTCAAAAATCAGTCTCTTTATAAAGAAACAATTAAACTAATGATTAAACATGGGAAGACGATAAAACAGATTGATATCTTAAAATTAGATGAAGTAGACTAAATAATAAATTAAACATACAACAAAAAGGTTTTCAGTGTGTAATTGAAGAACCGAAACAGCGTATCCGAGCTAAAAACTGCCAAAGTGAAACGCTACAGCGACAGAATGGAGCAATATCGGCAGAATAGACTGAAAATAATCAAAAACATTTTATAATCAACTAGAATGAATTGAAAGAAGGTAGGACAATGCTGATGAATCGCGTGTATTATGGAAAGGCATCTGAGAAAAGAAAGAAAAAACACCAAGCAGATGCAGAATCGATCAAAGACATTGAAAGAGAGGTCTCCTCTAGAATGAAGCAATAAAGGAACATAACCGTCACCGTTGAAATGCTGAAGGCGAACGCTAAAAAGATTCCAAATTCCAGAGCGCCTGGCCCTGCCTTAATCCAGGGATACTGGTTTCAAAACTCTCTACCCAATTCTCGCAGCAATGCTAAACGACTGTTTGATGACGGGTGACATCCTTGGTTGGATTACAAAAGGAACAACAGTCCGGGATATGACGGATAAGACAAAAGGTGGGTAAAGTGAGAAACTTTAGACCAATCACTTGCCTCTCAGTCATGTGGAAACTTTTCACTAGCATACTGTCTGAAAGTATCCATGAACATTTGGACCAAAACAGCTGTCGACAAAGATCACGAGGCACCAAGGATCAGTTTCTGATCGATAAAATGATTCTAAGAAATTGAAAAAGATCTACCAACCTTTCCATGGGCTGGGTAGACTATAAGAAGGCATTCAACATGGTTCCACATTAATGAATATTCAAGTGTTTTGAAATTTTCGGTGTATCCCCTACCATCGGAGCATCTATAACCAATAGCATGAAGAATCGGTTTCCCAATTTAACTTCAGGAAATGTATTAAGCAAGGTGAAAATAAAGAGCGGGATCTGCCAGGATGATAGTTTTTCCCTCTGCTTTTTGTCATCAGCTTCATCCCGTTGGCATTTCTTTTAAGGATTGTAAAAGCAGGATATGAAATCGGAAAAGGACTTCCTATAGTCAACCATCTACTATTTTGGATGACCTAAATGTTTTTGGAAAGGATATGAATCAACTCGATACCTCGATGAACACGATCAAATCGTTTAGCAATGACATAGGATGGATGATGAAAAGATGCAAGCTAGTCCACTCAAATAGTCTTGAACTTCCAACGACAGATAGAGGTTACAAGTATTTAGGGATATTGGAAGCGGACAAGATAAAGAACATAGAAATGAAAAATCAGGTCACATCCGAGTACATCAGAAGGGTTATTCTTTAATCACATCTCCACAGTCGGAATATATTATATGCCATCAACGCCAGAGCAGTAGTTGTCATTCGATATACTACTGGAATACTTGACGGGAAGGTGGATAAACTGTAATGTCTGTACAAAAAACACGTAAAATGCTTACAATTCAAGGGGCCTTTTCTGAGAAAAAGGATGTACATCGATTTTATCTACCTAGAAAGAAAGGTGGTGTAGGCTTACTTAGTGTTAAAGATGTTTTAAATATAGAAGAAAAAAGCCTAACTAAATATACTTCTGAAAGCCATGAAATTCTTCTACATGAAGTGAGAAGAGAAAAAATATTAAGACCTGGGGTAAAGAAGAATTGCGACAGAGAGAGAGAGAGAGAGAGAGAGAGAGAGAGAGAGAGAGGAGAAATTATTTGGAAATAAACTACACAGTGCATTATTTAATACTTTATTTTGAGATAAAGATAATTGGTTTATCAGGGGAGATCTTACACGATCTACTGAGAGCACATTAATGGCAGCACAGGAACAAGCCACTCAATGTGTAATGAAAAGGAAGAAGCATTAGCGCATATTGTATCAGAATACCTTATGCCAGCTCAACACCAATATAAAGAAATGGAGACACGACACTGGAATATATGCAAACTAGTGGTGAAGAAAAACGTCAATGTCAAACTTCTTTAGGATATGCGCATATAGAACGATAAGGTTCTTGAACACTCCAGACCTGATAAAATTTTACTAAATAAAAACAAATGAACTTGCTCAGTTGTTGACCTAGCCTGACTTTCGATACCAGAGTGCGAGAGAAAGAACAAGAAAAAATAAATAAATGCCAAGATCTAAACTGGAAATTATTTAGACTCTGGAAATGTAAATAAGTCAACGTGATTTACATTGTTATTGGAACGCCTTGGGCCATAACAAAAAGCCACCACAAATGGCTTAACTCGAATGTACAAAAATTTCTTTTACAAACTTAGAAAAGGCTTGCCTGTTAGGAAAAGCGAAAGTGTTAAGATATAGCTTGAATATTTTCAAAAAATATATAAATAAATAAAAACAACTTAAAATAAATAAATGATAAAAAAGTCATAAGGTTAAGAATGTTATGAAACAATAATTACATATCAACACCTCGAACTGTATGACAGTCAAAAGGAATCCTATTGTAATTCAAAAGCTTGGAAACATGACAAAAAACCACCAAAAAGGGCTTAATCAGATGTACGATACCATTTCTTTGACAATTAGGCAAGAGGTGTGTCCGTTGGGAACAGCGATAGTGTTAATACAGCTTGAATGTCTAAAGCCGAAGGAATTACCTGATGTTTAAGAAAACAATCAAACTGAAAACATCCAACGGTTGAGACTACTACTACTACTACTACTACTAGTAGTAGTAGTACTGCTACAACAACAATAATAATAATAATAATAATAATAATAATAATAATAATAATAATAAATTCAAATCGATTGATGTGAAACAACCTTAGGCCCTATAACAATAAAAATAACTGATAAGTTACACAAGCAATGATCATACCTTCAATATTAAGACATCATTTCTGAGCACAGACACTTAACAAAGAAGACAAGAAACAGATACAACGCCCGCAAACACAACCATAATTACCTGTGTTAAACAACTAGATATATTAAACATAACATGAAAAAAAATCAACAAACGCCCATATACATGCATAAGAAATAAAAATAACCCGAACATCGTCCTCACGCCAAGCATTGCTTTCCTCTACAAAAATACTTAGCAAATATCTAGAAGGATGAGAAGTTCAGGATGGAGTGAATAGTAAAAAATACATTTTAATGATTTAGACGCTGTTGGGATTCTTATTTGAAATAGTATTACTCAAATGACAGAGAAAGCTAATAACAATAATCAGAGTAAATCGCATAATAAACGATTTTTGCAATAATACAGAGATAATGTAATCGTGGTTCGAAAGAAACGAAGTCGCTGGATATTCGAAGAGTTTACTAAAGGCCAACAGAGTACGATACATGTTTTTGTATGTGATTCATTTCTGTTGGAGTTACTTGAAGAAATAGTGTTTAATAACAACATCAATAACTAATATCGTTAGATCAAGATTGATCGTATCCATTCCGTATCACGCCCCGGGTAGCAAGCTATAATATTGCATGTTCATTTCAGCCAAGGATAACAGTGAACAAGTGAGCTTAAATGAAACTTTGAAAATGATTTATGTCAACCAGTCGTATGTTATCTATTTTCAGAGCCAAATTAAAGTTTATAACTTCAGTAATTTACCTGTAATAGATAAAGATATATGTATTTTTGGGAATTGAATGGCTACATTCCTTTTATTTCATAAACTATTAACATTATAATAAAAAGTGTGGCATTTGTTTGATATGAGATATAGTTGATAAGAATAATGTTGACACCCTACGGACGAACTACTGTGGACTGTTCTAAAATATGTTATTCTTCTATTATATAAAAGAGAGTGGTCTGTGTACGTGTCCGTATGCCTGAAAAAACTTTTGTCATTCGCATCGTGGTAGCATGAACCTGTTATCCTTAGAAAGAGCAATCTCTTTAAAACAGAATCTCGAAAAATCGGAAAAATATCAATTGTTTCGTGTAAAATATTGTTTTGTTTGAAGGTAAGGTCAAGTAAAAAAATGTTGTCGATGCTGTTTTAAGCGCGAAAGGCCGTTATATTGTTTCGTTTTAAAAAGCTAAACTAGCGCAACATAACATCTGGGTCATCGTAGTCCGGTAGATAACCTGTTCACTTACGGCTTTATCTGTTGTGCGTTCGTGTCCGGCACGCATCATATTTTTAATAACAAGAACAATAAGTTTTTTTTTATCCAATATCCACACGTTTATTTTGCAACATTTCAAAATTGCCCAACAATCGTGTTCTTTTAATTTCGTGTTTATCCCCATTTTTCCTACTTACAATACAGTAGAACTGTTCATCTAATTGGTACTGTGCTGAGTTCAAGGTGAATAACTAAATAAGATGACGAAAACTATTATAAAACTATTAACGGCTCATGCGATTTAAATAAATCTGTTCAACGAATTTTTTGAATTTCTATTCGTATTTTTGAAATCCTTTTAGCGTTCTCATCTTGACTGCTTTTGGCACGATGGCCATCGATATTACCGGCGAACGTCTTTTAGTTTATCATTGACCGAAATGTGGTGCAACTAACAGTAAAAATGAGAATAGTAGCCCGAAGGATGGGAAAATATGAATGATTAAACTTCATTAAAAACATGTTGAAACGTAAAAGTAATACTATTTTCAACTATTGATCACTGAAATAGTTTACACGTTGAATCTATCAACAGCATATGTCTGTAAGCTTCAATTTCTTCGGACAAGATTTAACGAGTATAACAAGTGCATATACATTGGTGCAATCACGAAAAAAGTAAAGGTCCACTTCCGTATCATATCATTTTATAATCACAAAGAAACAAAATAAGAGGTTAGAAATGCAATTCGAATTATTTTATGATCATAGGACTTAGACAAAATATTATCACAACATGTCCAAGTGATATTTTATGCGTAAAATGGTTCTTATAAGATTGAAACTAGAATAACACCGTGAATACATGCAAAAATACGTCAAGACAATATTTTCTTAATTTTTAAACGCGAATTGCGATTCCTTTGCGAATGTCTACATTTAAAATAAACATTTTTTTGCAAGAAAATTTGGTATTATGCTAATAAATTTAGGACATCAGGTTTCACACTTCAGGCAAAAATAAGACAGTAAATATCAAACACAATAATCATAGGTCTCGTGAAATTGATGCAGATTACAAAAAGTAGTCATTGACAAATTAAAAGGAACTATGCTATTTGACTCGTGCAGGATAATATAATAGCAAAATATTAAAAAAAACCTGTTCAAAAGTATTTCAAATGATGTAAACTAAATAATTGTCTGTATTTTTGACGCTTTTCTAGCTGTCGCCATATAACAAACGGTTCCCCAGTTCGATACAAAACACCCGATTAAGGCCGGAGGGCAAAACGGCCGAAACGTTGTGACAATAACAACCAAGATGAGGAAGTCAGTCCGACAATCTCAATCAATGTAAACTAAATGTATGTTTCCGTAGTTGTTGCTTTCATGTTTGTTACAGATTTTTTAAAGTTACACCAAAACAGGAATTAAATTTTAAAGTCATGTAACTTTTTAACAAATGGTATCTTCCTTGTCTCCTAGCACAAAAATAGGGTTTAGACGATTGGTCGTTCACACTCGATTCAGACTGACCATATTGATGTCAATTAAAAAAGAAAACTAAAGAAATAGGCGTCTATGAAAATGTTTTATTAAACATTATTCAATACTGCATTGGAGTACAATATATACAATTAAAATTTATAGGTAGCGAATATATATATATATATATATATATATATATATATATATATATATATATATATATATACCAATGAAAGTGAAACAGAATACTCCTAATTGTTTGCCATCATACTAAATTATATAATGATTTTTGGTGCGTTTGTTTTCGTAAGAGTAAATTTATACTATCTTTGCTATTTAAAATCCTCTTATTTAGTAATTTGCAGATATGTTAGTAAAGATCGAAAAGCTGGATGACGTTTTAGTATGTAATTATGTTCGGTGGTGTGATCGTACTTTGGACATTACTCATAAAACTACTACTAGAATGTTTTGTAAATGAGTAGTCCTATGTGCTTCATAATACATATGTGTTTCTATTGCGTGCATTATTCTTACGTAATCATTACTGATCAACATTATTATAGAAAATATTGTGATAAATACTAAAAACACAAATCAGGGTAAACATGTTAGTGCTTTAAACCTTAAACTCCTCATTTTAAGCTTCATCATTTACAAGTAAAACCCAAGCCCAAAAGAGCATAGTTAGACGTAATCAAACAAGGGAGTATGATTCAATCAAGTTTAAATTTGGATGAAGGCAGCACTGTCGGTCGACGTGATATTTTGTCAATTGAAATATCGGTATCTGAAGCAATTATCTGGTGGGATTGATTTTGTGAGCATTTCACATAAATGGATTTCATTTTACGATTACCATGTGCTGATATATAGTAAAATGAATGAAATGTAAATGTTTCTTATATATATGAAAGATATAAACATTCTCCTCAGCGATAAGTGCAAAGATAAAGATAAACTATACATATATGAACGTGTAAGATGAATTATTTAGCAGACGAAAAACTCCAAAATAGTAGTATTTACGATAGTCCTGTCTTTCGATAATGTCTTTGTGACTCGATTAAACAGGAGTTTTGTGCCGTTAAATCAGGAAACGAATCTTGTTAGTCGATACAGTCAAATAAGATGGTTAGTCTTTTGCGAGTATCAAGTATTATAATCTCAAAAATTAGCTAAATGAGTGTTTAAACACTATCTTTAGATACACGAGGAAACTAAACACTCATCGCCCTAATGATGCGAAAAAAACACAAGGATAAAGTCTATACGCACCCGAATATGTCGGGTTACGAATTTACCTAAGATAAATATAAAATAATAAGACCAGTCTTTTACGTGTTTTCTGTTCATATTGGACTCACATATTTATATCTGGTTTTATAGATTTGATAAAGTTATGTTGTTGAATATCAACAGAATATTGTTAGTAGTTGTCGTCGCTACAAATTGCATCAAGCTAATCAATTGGTTTGAAGAAAACAATGTCGGTCATAGGCAAACCGTGATTTCACGAATGAAGACAAGCGTAACATTTGGTTGATTGGAGTTTCTGTTCCAGTCAATAATTCGATGTTTCGCCTATTAAACTGTTAAAAAACAAAAAAAACTTCGATTCAGTTTTGGACATCTTCCATGTAATGGACATTTTCGTCATGATACAACATTCATTGAAAACATTAGACAAATTCAGCCCTTTAATATAATCTCTTTTTTGTGGGTCATTTAATGCAGACATAATAAACATTTGTAATTAGAATATAGTACGATGCAGACGCAATAAATCCAACGCATATTCTTAAAAAATGCATATAACAATTATTGGAAAGATATTATTTACATCTTTATTTTATTAAAGCGAATGCAGAAAGAAACACTAAGACCATTTTTAAATAGTATGCGTGTGTATGTATATACGTACAGTAGAACATCGGGATACAGCATGAAAATTAGTAACAAAATAAAAGGCAGTATATAAGAAACATGTATATAATCAAATAACAATATAAATAACATCGTAAAGGAGTAACAAATACCACAATCATAGGTCGGAAAACATCGTATTCCATATCTTAACCTGAAAAGAAACCGTATCCTAAAGCAACTGCATCACGGCTTTCTACTGTACTTGTATATATATATATATATATATATATATATATATATATATATATATATATATATATATATACATATATAAGTATATGGCGATTAAACTATACAAAATATTCCGCGGTTCATTCACGCTAGGATTCTTCAGACTTATCTGAAGTATCCTAGCGTGGATGGAGCGCGGAATATTCTGTGTAGCTTAATCGCCATATACATTTTACAACTTACTAACTAGGTCTACCTACGCATTGAGCACTGTTAAAGTAAATACTTAAAGTTTACGCATAAATTAATACTTTAGTATATTAATTTATGTGAGTAAATGAAGTAGTTACATTTTTATATATATATATATATATATATTTTGTGTACAGAAAGTTGTTAGTTGAGACAGGTCATTGGTACCGTCGGTTTCAAGCCCGATAATAAGGCCCGTTTAAGGTATCCTTATCGAGCTCTCTTCAGCCAATATTCGTCTATCTTATAACCGGAAGTGTGAAGTATATATACCTCGCGAATCCACGTTCAAATCTCGTTTTGTTTAATCCCCCCCCTTTTTTTTCCCCATCTATATCTATATATATATATATATATATATATATATATATATATATATATATATATATATATCGGGTAATGTAATACCTAATTTGCAACTTTGAATTATTTAAATTTAAGATCTAATTTCGAAAAAATGTTTTTTTTATATGAATCGATTTTAATTTGAACCCCATTTAATTTTAAATTCTCTTTCCTTATGTATAAAAACTTTAAAATCTGTATTGGTATCGGTTAAAAACTTAAAAATTCGTTTAATTATATCGAACATTTAAAAATTTCCAAAAATACGTTTAAAGTTTAAAAAAATATATTTTTAATTATATCGAATCACGTTTAAAAATTTCGAAATACGTTTAAAAATTATTTTTTAAAAACCCAAATCTTTCAAGGTTTGGGGAAGTGAGTATTTATCTATCCTAAGTGATTTCCATAGTTTATTAACATTATAATATTTTTCTATAGTTTTAAATTCGAAATAGATTATAAATTACATTTATAAAATATAATTTTTTTTTTTTTTTTTTTTTTTTAATATATATATATATATATATATATATATATATATATGACATTAATTAAAAATCTATAATATAATTGCGATTAAAATCCAAGTTTACCGACTAATTATTTATGTATTTACAATTTTTTTTCCTTATATATATATATATATAAAAACAACATCTAAGTGTTGTTCTTTTCATTGATCCAATTTATTAGGAGACCCTTCCTTCTATGTATGCAACTTTTCAAAGCTTCACTCCTCACATTTAAACATTTTATTTTTGGGTCATGAATGGACCGGAGGATGTAGTATTTCTCTGCGTTACAGAGTGAGCATTGACTTAATTCCGGGACGTATGCTGGTCTATGCTCTATTTTTCTCCATTTTATGGAAAAGGGTGTATTTTTTTCTTTAAGCTCCCACACGCGGGTAGCTAATGCTGTATTCATCCTTGTTTTAGCTCTAAAAGAGCTCATATGTGCATAATATACACATAAAAGATATTATGCACATATGAGCTCCTTTAGAGCTAAAACAAGGATGAATACAGCATTAGCTACCCGCGTGTGGGAGCTTAAAGAAAAAATACACCCTTTTCCATAAAATGGAGAAAAATAGAGCATAGACCAGCATACGTCCCGGAATTAAGTCAATGCTCACTCTGTAACGCAGAGAAATACTACATCCTCCGGTCCATTCATGACCCAAAAATAAAATGTTTAAATGTGAGGAGTGAAGCTTTGAAAAGTTACATACATAGAAGGAAGGGTCTCCTAATAAATTGGATCAATGAAAAGAACAACACTTAGATGTTGTTTTTATATATATATATATAAGGAAAAAAAATTGTAAATACATAAATAATTAGTCGGTAAACTTGGATTTTAATCGCAATTATATTATAGATTTTTAATTAATGTCATATATATATATATATATATATATATATATATTAAAAAAAAAAAAAAAAAAATTATATTTTATAAATGTAATTTATAATCTATTTCGAATTTAAAACTATAGAAAAATATAATAATGTTAATAAACTAGGGAAATCACTTAGGATAGATAAATACTCACTTCCCCAAACCTTGAAAGATTTGGGTTTTTAAAAAATAATTTTTAAACGTATTTCGAAATTTTTAAACGTGATTCGATATAATTAAAAATATATTTTTTTAAACTTTAAACGTATTTTTGGAAATTTTTAAATGTTCGATATAATTAAACGAATTTTTAAGTTTTTAACCGATACCAATACAGATTTTAAAGTTTTTGTACATAAGGAAAGAGAATTTAAAATTAAATGGGGTTAAAATTAAAATCGATTCATAAAAAAAAACATTTTTTCGAAATTAGATCTTAAATTTAAATAATTCAAAGTTGAAAATTAGGTATTACATTACCCGATATATATATATATATATATATATTATATATATATATATATATATATATATATATATATATATATATATATATATATATATATAGAGAGATATAGATGGGAAAAAAAAGGGGGGGGATTAAACAAAACGAGATTTGAACGTGGATTCGCGAGGTATATATACTTCACACTTCCGGTTATAAGATAGACGAATATTGGCTGAAGAGAGCTCGATAAGGATACCTTAAACGGGCCTTATTATCGGGCTTGAAACCGACGGTACCAATGACCTGTCTCAACTAACAACTTTCTGTACACAAAATATAAGTACGCTCTTAAAATTTGGATTTTCCTTTTAATTGAGCACTCTGCTGGAATTATTTTTCCAAAAAAACTAATCATATATATATATATATATATATATATATATGGAGAGAGATTATATATGTAGTAATTTATAAAATATATATGCATTTTTCTTATATATATATATATATATATATATATATATATATATTTACTGTATGAAATGTGTTTTATAGAAAGAGTCATCACCTCTAGACCACTAACTAGCTCTACCAACGTATTGAGCACTTTTGAAGTAAATACTTAAAGTTTACGCATAAATCTATACTTTCGTATATTAATTTTATGTGAGTAAATGAAGTAGTTATATATATATATATATATATATATATATATATAAGAAAACAAAAATACATTTTTTTTCATAACATACATTCAAATCAATTGTGCATCTATACATGGAAACAGCTATAAACAATACAATTTAGAAATGGCAGGGTTATACGTTCCTTTCAAGAATATAAAATAAGTACAGATGAAAGTAACTTCATCTACAATGATTGCCGATTCTGCAATATTAATAAACAATATTAATAAACAATATTAATAAACATGAATGTTAAAAGTGTAAAAAGTAAAATGGAAAATGAAATAAAACTGAATATAAACCACAAAGAAAGCAAAATGGTAAAAGTAAAACTGTAGGGATAAATTTAGCTAATGTAATGTGTTTTATAAAAACACTCATCACCTCTCGACCACTAACAATAGTTTGCTAGCTTGCAAGAATGCCGACGGAAAAAATAAAAAGGGAAGAGGGGTCTACATTATGTTTGAGCATGCGCAAACCCATTCAGAGCCTGAGGTGGTTTAATTCAATATCTTTGTTATCACGGTACCAATACCTTAAATAGTAGGAGGCGCGGATCAGGCGCTAAATGTTTTGGTGTCAATGTTTGCATTCTTTTAATCTTTTGAAATCCGTACTCTATTTAAAGTAAAATATCATGTCTAACAGAAGTCAGCCTGTATCATAATAAATAGGAAATTTGATAAGGTTTAACAAATATATTTTGTACAAAGGGGATTCAACCCATAAAAAAAAAACTCGAAGGCCCCTCGACGATAAGGATCAATATGTGTATTGCAGTCATTTATACAATTGCCTATAATCGTTTGTGAAAGTAATTTGGTATATTTAAATTATTTGTGAGGACGGTTGAATAAAAACTCGTTTACGTTGGATTTAAGCATTAAAAGAAAATTATATTGTATTCAACTAAAAAGCAGACCAACGCAACAGAGTATTACATTTTAAACGCATCTTACCACCGGCCGTAGCTTCCCAACTAATGTTAGATAAAAGTAGACAGTTCATTCATTACAGATAAATTAAATTTATTGTTAGAAACAAGGGTTAAATTTGTTTAAATGTTAAGTAAACTTAAGCCGTGTATGGAAAATAATGTAATTATATAAAGTAGAATATAGAAAATAGATAAAATCAACGAAGAAATAAATTAATTACATTTTGCTACTAAATATATAAGCGGGTGTGAAATTGAATGGAAATGTGGATGTTTGTGAAGCCAATATAACGCAGGATTAATAAATTATAATCAGGCTTTGTATTGGTTTCTTAGAACAAATAAAATCAAATTCAGATAAGTGTTAGAACGGGAATAGAGAAAGACACAGTAAAAGCATACAATGTAGCTTAATTTTGATGTTTGGATACATGTGTGTGCGTGTATGTGTGAGAAACTATTTTTTTCTTAGTATTATTAAACTTGTCTATGTATATTTTTGGGTATATATATATATATATATATATATATATATATATATATATATGTTTAAAGAAAAAATAGAAAACACCGAATGAAATTATTAAAAAATCAACGTTGCGTCCTTGTTTCAGAGGACATCATCAGGATAATTGAAATAAAAATGTGATAAAAGAAAAAGTCATAGATCGTGCGAAAAAAGAGAGTTTTCAGGAAAATGAGTAGTTTCGCAGAAAAAAAAAATGTACATATTTATTTTAATGCATTTTTAAAAGGGTATATATAGACATCAAACAACCTTCCCATACGCACACATATTCGTCCTTTCCCGACATGGGTTGGATTTTAAAAAAACTGTCTTTTTTCGCACGATCTATGACGTTTTCTTTTATCACATTTTTATTTCAATTATCCTGAAGATGTCCTCTGAAACAAGGATGAAACGTTGATTTTTTAATAATTTCATTCGGTTTTTTCTATTTTTTCTTTAAACATAACGTCAACCACCGCTGGTTATATTTTTTTCATTCCTTATACATATATATATATATATATATATATATATATATATATATATATATATATATATATATATAGTCTTTCAGATTTGAAAAAAAAATCACTCGACCGCCGGTCTAGTTTGAGGGAAAATTTACTTGCCCCAAAATATTTTTACTCGTCCCACTTTATGTATTTGTTTCAGTCAATAATAGTAAATAATTTTACAACAATTCAAGAAATTACCATGTGTATAATCTCAGAAGAAAATATTTGTTTAACTCTTGTAAATCAACTATTCATTACTACAAACATTTCAGTAAATATTCAACAAAACGTTTAAATACAACATCAGTTTCTTTATATAGCATCATTCATATTATTGTTCCATAGAAATAAGAATCATTTCGTCGAATGCGGATACGTAGTATCAAAATGTCAATTGAAATATAAATAATTCAAGACTGTGTTTATTGGTACCGTTAGAAAACGAATATATCTAAATTTATAAAAAGGGAGATTTATTTAAAATGAAAATGAAATAGAATAGACGAAATTCTAACCTCGTAATTTAGGTTTAGAAATAGATTACGAGAGAGAATTAGCAAATGGAATGTAAAGCAAACCATTGTTAAGCTTAGAGATAAAATAGTTTTAAGAAAAGAATGTTCATTGTCAATTCTGTTATGAAATTCAATTGAAGGAATGCAACTATAGGATAATTTAATAAACATGTTTTTAACATATTGGAAATATAGGTTACTGGGCATATAGGTTAAAAGTCCTTTTGTAAACAAAGGAAAAAGTTTTTGACACGCGTTTCCAGAACACGTGAAAGAAGACACATGTTTTAACATGTGCATGACGTCCTGGAAAATGGGGAGTTCTCGATATAATTGGAAACTTTAGAGTTAAGCGGAGAGAAACTGAGAGAGAGTCTGAGAGAGAGTCTGAGGACGACAGACGACAGTCTGGAGTTGGGAGTCGAACGTCTAGAAGCGAGACTGTCACCTTTGAAACGTAGAATGTGAAACTTTGAATTCCAGAAAGCAAAGCCACCGGCCGGTCCATGGAAATAAACGCATCATGTGTTTTTATAAACGTCGTCTTTGTGTTGTAATTCTACCAAAAAGGTAAAGTGGAAATTGTCATTATATGTCTTCTATATCATGTGGTTTAAAATGTCTTTACATACACAATGTGGACACTAAGACTGTCTCAACACTACCTCCTCACTAACACTTCTAAGTACGAACATTTTGTATATATGAATCACTTTATTACACGAACAACATCTCTCTCAACAACATAATCTCTCTCTAAGACTCTCACTTTAAATAAGATCTAACAAAAACAAGAAAAGAATAATCATATTAATAATAATGAACTATATATATAACAGTAGTGGAATTAGAACAGAAACAGGTGTTTACATTAATGTTAGGAAGACTAAGCTGCTATCTTTTAACAATTAAAATAAAACGTTCCAACTGTAGCAATATCCATGACAAATAACATTCTACCTAAGAATTCATCATTCAATCTCCTCGGCTTAACCTTTACTGGAAATATACACTACAATAAATACACCGAGGACATTGCGAGGGCTGCTGCAAGGGAGGTGGGCTCATTCTATAGTGCTAGAAATCTGCTCACACCTGGGAGTATTTTGTACCTCTACAGGGCCACCGGTAATATATGGAGTATTGTCGCAACATCTAGGTTGTTGCATCTACCACTACTCTCTCCCACTTTGATAGGGTTCAAAAAGGGTCTGCGATCTAATTTAAAAAAAAATATATTCAATTTTTACCCCAAACAAGGCACAATGTCACTTTGAAGCAGGGGGCTACTATTATGGACTTAATTAGCGGGGTCATTATGAAGGGATATGAGTAGAAAGATGTTTGTTAACATTACACTTGAACTTCTGCATATCAATGCAGTTGGGAAAAAAGAATCCCGGAAGGGAGTTTCAAAGACCCGCAGTTCTGGGGCAGAAACTATTGGAGTAAAAGGCTTTCTTGCGCCTAGGGATCTCTACTGTAAAGGGATAAGACTTAGTAGCTTGTCGGGTTTGTCGGGGGTAGTTACGTCGGGGAGGTACAAGTGTTTGCAGTTCGTCAGAGCATTCACCATTAAAGTATTTGTAGAACAGGCAGAGGGATGCAACATCTCGTCGATGGGTCAAACTTGTTAAACTAGGCTTCAATCCATGTCCAATCGCCGCAATGTTGCATCCTTATTTGCCTTTTTTATAAGTATTTTAATTGAATGTGCTCTGATGGAGTCATTGATATTGTGCTCTCTCGACATAAATATAACCGAAACACCAGCCTAGCAACAAAATCACACCCTTTAACTGTTGATGACCCTAAATGTCAAAAATATCTTGCCATAAGTTTTTTTCTTGGAAATTCCCTTCTCGCTGCCTTCTTCTGAAACTGTACTTATATGCAGAAGTTTAAATGCAATATAATCAGACATCTTTTTCTTTCTTAGCCATTGTTTCAATTAGTAGCCCCTTACGCTCAAGTGGCAAGATGCATTGTGTGGGGTTAGTGAGGTAAACACATAATAGTACGTTTTGAATAAGGTGTATTTATCTTGTAAATTATAATGAAACACAGGGAGGTATTTAACTATTACCAAGAACAAATAAAATCATTTAACAACACTACTACGTTTACTGGACACCATTTGTATATATGTTATCACTGCGTGTATTGGCAGCTTATGTAAACCGCCAGAATAAGGAGAAATGACAAAGTTAATGAAAATAGATAAACCATTCATTACAAACAATCTGTGTGTGTTTAATCAAGTTGAAGACAATTAATAAAGTTGAAGAAAATATCAGTTATAATCGCATAAAAAGTTGAAATCATAAAAAAATCGTAACTGATCAAGCCGAAGGGTTTCTTAGTGTACGTAACAAATTGTAATGCCGAAACCTTTACCCTTCCTATAATAAAGAATCACATGTTGAAATTCCTATAGCAAAGTAGGATCAGGAGAGTCCAAACACTTAAAAGTTAAATTTTTATTATGTAATAACTATGAAGAAATTTACTACGAACCAAGTTGATAGGATTGCCCACTTTGTCGTAACCGTTTACCCTTCAGTCGAACGAACATATTCCTTGGGAATTAACATGCACCCTAAATTTTACAGAAAACAGGAGTAGAAAACAAAATAAACTCCCTTGAAAGTGTCACATAAATAATTCTTAGAAAAATATCCAAAAATTGTTTCAAAACTTTTTGTACACCCAAACTACTTACGCATAACAATATTCTATCTTCAAAAATATTTATTCATATGTTGATATTATTTTATGTATTGTGTTATCATGTTTTCTACACCTTAATTATAATACGATGATTGTTATTAGTTTCTAACACTTTTCAATTCGATCATCAATTGGCAAATTCTGGAGGTATACGTAATTTGCCGGATAAGCCGAGGAACATCACAGAAATACTTGCCACTAAATGCAGAAATACACCAAAACGTCATAAATCCTGGAATGACACGAGTTGGTTTCCTATTACTCAGTTAACTACTACACTTTAAGTAATACAATCAGAAGAACTTGTCCTAGTCCGGGATAGAATTAGGACTAAGAAATATTCAACTTTTCGATTCATATATTGCCATCAAAATCGAGGAAATCCTCGTTTTTAAAATCAAATCGATTGATTGCCTGCTCTAATTAAGAACCCCTTCTACCACCACCATCACCGCCATCACCACCATCACCACCACCACGTGGTACGCCTGGAGAAAGTTTTACCTGCTAAAAGTGATTTAGTTCACAATGCATTGTAGTCTACATTGCACTGTAAAGAATTTACTATTTATTTTATAAAATCATCCGTAAATAATACCCTTTTTTTTAGTTTGAAATGTAAAAGTCAATGTCCTTGGTTCAGTTGTGCTCTAAACAGAAATATTTATTTCGAATGAACCCCTGTCTTATCAAATGATAAACTGATGAATTTATGAAATTATTTTACACTTGACTATATTGTCAAGGTTCAAAAGTCAAATATCATGGTTTAGTTGCGATCCAAATGGAAAAATTCGTTACGAACGCGTCCTTGCCTTATCAACGTACAAACTGTTGATTTTTTTTTTACTGGTCTTTCTGCTTTTGTGCTGAACAACTTTCTCAAATGCATCGTGAAAAATTGTCCGAAATGTGCTAAACTTATGTCAATAATTGGAAAATGGAAATATCAAATAACAAAACAAGTATTTAAAATCATGACAATTGTGACATTATTCATTGGCATATATATATATATATATATATATATATATATATATATATATGTATATATATATATATATCTAGTTCACACATACACACACACAAACCCACACACATACAAACACACTCACACCCCCCCACAAATATATATATATATATATATATGTATATATATATGTATATATATATATATATATATATATATATATATACACACATGTGTGTGTATGTTATTGTCATCTCACTCCTTGGCTCAATAAATTCTAAGGATTTTTTATTTTAAGGTCTGCTCTGTTTCTGTAATACTCATTACTATATGCAGTTAGTTTGGAATCAGATGACATATAAATCTTTTGAATTGAGAATAATGCTTAAGATATATTAGCAATTGATCAGACATATTTCTTTTGTTAACTACACCGTATCTGTGCAATAACTTTAAATAAGTATTATATGTATATTAAATCCAAATGCAATCTTTTTCGATGCAATTATCTGTCAAGATAAAAGAAAAGTACGTCATAGGATAGTGTACTGTTGCCATATCTGGTGCTTAGTGCATTTTATCCTTTCTTAAAATGTTCGAAACCGACTTCAAAATAGTTCGTGATGCATTTTCCCTTTCACTCATACACCTTTCGCACAGAAGAGACGTTGAGAGCTATTTTCTGCTTTGTCGTTATTTTCATGGCAAGATCACTTTTGAGTTTCACTCTGTGGTCTGTCTGTTGCAAAACATTAATAAAAACAGTCGTCTTTCTACGGGCAGTAGTAAAACAAATTCTCTACGTCTCTACATGTACATAATACATAAAAACATAAACAATATTTTTCTGAGAACTGCTGCTTGTAAGGCTCTGTTTCGCTAGGTTGATCCCCTGCTGACTATATTATAGTCATCTTCAAGTCTAATGTAAACAACTTTGTGTACAACCATTCTCTTTAAAAAATCACATTATACATTCCTTTCACTACAAAAGATTACTACGTTGTTGTCCTGGTGCCCCTCGTACACTCATTAACCTTTGCCCTCGAGTGGCCTGTTGGCCTTCAGAAGTCCTGCCCCATAGCTAACAGAAAAAAAAACATACCAGATAAGAAAAACATGGCGATAGAGGACAATCATACGATCATTTCACATCTCCATGGATTAAATAACATGTTAGCAAATTTAACATCTATTTACCGATATGCTGTCTGATTGTAGAGTGTGCGTCGTTATCCATTATTATATGAATCAAAATCAATAGTTTCTGGACATAAACGTCTGAAGTATAAACATTAAATATTTCCAGCTGTTTATTCAGTTAATGTAAGTATATTCGAAATGGAATCATGCTTAATGGATTATAAACGATAAAATAATCTTTTAAAATGTACCAGTCGATTAGATACGCGTCGAAATAAAATGTATCAGTTTATCATTCCAGTTGGGTCATCCGGAATAATATCAGTGGTTTTAATAGTTGTATCTTTTACCGCTTCATATAATAGAATAATGGAATACTGATAAATCTGATATGTTTTTCTCAGCTTTGCAGTGCGCCAACATAATATAAATTATAAAGAAATTTCGGATATTATTCTATCAGACTTTTTAAAAGAGATAAAAACACCAGAGAATTTAAGTTTTTGGGACGTCATATTCTTGTTCTATAAAGAGGAACATATATTCGACTATAGCAGCGTTGATATAATGATTATTGTAAGGTATGCAATGTTAATGCTGTTCACTATTTTCATATGCAAGGATTTGCACATGAAGTCGTAGTCGGCTGATAAGGAGGGTGATATCAACCGTTTCATATTTCATAATGTCGCAATAGTTAAGGAACATGTATAATCTTTATTTACTAATGTTCATCTTCCAACAAAACATATAAAAAGTAAAGGCTAATATTTATGACTGCATTGTCAGGAAACTATGCAAGGAAATAAACTAGATATTATTTATCTGCCACGATTTACAAACAGCCGATAAACCCGTTTAGAAACAATGTTGTTTACATTATATTTAAATTTATGAATGTCATTAAAATCATGAAAACATAAGAGAAAGGAAATCCTATGTGAAGTAATCCGAAGCGTAGAATTTATTAGTGTAGATATTTTTTCAGCTTGTATGGATGTCTTCGTTGAAGTGGTGGTATTTTATTTCTAAACGGGTTTGTCGGCTGTTTGTAAACCGTGGCAGATCGATAATGGCATTAAAGTTACATTAAAACGTAGTTGAAAAACATGCATAATGATGTAACATTGCAGCGAAAAGACACAGGTAAAGGCAAAGTGGACGGTGTGTTATATAGTTGTTTCATTAAAGAGTCTTAGAGAGAGACTATTATAAGTGATGCTTTTTCTTGTGAGAGTTCTTATTAGTAATGATATGAGTCTTAGTGAGAGTTCTTGTCTTATTACATATGATGTTGTATCTTAGAGAGAGAGATGTTGTTGTAATGACATTTTATAACACAGACATATAATAACAATACAATTTACCTTTTTGTAGAAATCACAAACACAAAGATGAGCTTTATCCAAAACACATGGTGAATTTATTTAATACGTCCGGTCGGGATTTCCTCATTAAGAACTCAAAGTTTCACATCTTAGTTTCTGAAGTGACGTCTCGCTTCAGACGTCCGCCTGTCTCTGTCTCCCCTAACTGTCTCTCTGACTGTCTCTGACTCTCTCTCGACCAACTAACTCCCACCTGCTATATTGAGAACTCCATGCATCCCGGCCACGTGAGCAAAATTCACGTGTCTCAACATGCGCGACTTTGCACGTTTTCGACATTGATTTCCCAATAACCTATTTTTCTTGTGTTGTTTCCACAAAAGAATTTAACCTACATATCTAATTTATTTAACTCATATTTTATTATCCACATTCTTTTAACAATTGAATAGTTTATTTATTATTTATTTCATCCGAATTAACAATTTACTGGACATTCCATTTAAACCTATTGTTCTTTAAAACTTATGTCCAGGGTTCGATTTCTGCTTTCTCTTATTTTCATTTTAACTAATCTCTCTATTTTTATACTTACATGAACAGGGGACAGCCCTTATCATGTAACATCCCTCCCTTCCATATTTCACAAAAAAAAATGTATGCATTTTTAACTTTAGTACATTTTTTTTATTTTTACATCTACACAACCACACAGCTAGAAAGATCAGGCTAAAAAAACACACAAAAAAATCTCTTTTAGTCAGCCCTTCACGGCCGATTTCACAATTATTTATTTTTTTATAAGATCAGAACCTTTCTGATCTTTGTGGCATTTACTTTTTGGGTGTAGGGTATTCCTATGATTCCCATCAGCTATTTTCCAGCCACCCATATGCCGCAGACTAGAGGTTTTCACCTTTCTCGAAATGGACGACTTCCTTCGTCTCAAAAGTGCTCTGATCTCTCTTTCCGCATGGTTAGTCTTATCAAGTATGGCTTTGTTTTTTATTCTATAACTATCTCATACGGGACATACCAAAGCTCATATACTTAAATCTTTGTGGTTGGCTTCAGAAGTTTAAGATATACCTTTTTTTTTCTCTCATACGGATTCACTCGGATTTCCTTGCTTGGATTCTTGAAACTTCGACGAGGATTTAGAAATATCACCCCTAACTAACTAACACGTTTCCTGCGACCAACAACTTAATTGCGCCTAAATTCTATCTAATTGCCCTGTTTTTTTTGTGATTTTTCTTTCCTCTCACCAGAGCCTCCAAGATCCAGCAGATATATCCCACATTCATGCGTCTCTAAAAAAAATACAAGGTTATATCTTTCTTACGTAATCTACGGCATATTTTTGCCTGTCTCTTACTTCATTAAGCTATATGTGATTGCCTCGGGACTACCTCTCATCGGTTTACTGGTCCCCTTAAGAATTTTCGTATTCTTTCCAACGCCTGTTTATTAACTAAGCCAAGACTTATTTACTACTTTGCTTGGAGTCGTTACGTGCAACTAGCTTATTTTAAGTCCTTAATTAACCAGGTTCCCAAATTTTTCGTATAGGGGCACTTCTTGTGCTTATCAATCCCTACCAAGTCACTTTTCTTGGAGAAAAAATGTTAGGATCTCTAAAAAAAACAACAAAACCAAATGCTAAAACAAAACATCTTTCTTACGGCGTATCACATCTAAAATCTCTCCAAATGCCCGTTTACGTAATTTTAATTCTTGTCCCCCTTCTAAAATTCTAACTGAATCTGTAAGCCAACCATACGTCTTAACTTATTTTCTACTAGATCATTTTAATCTAATGTATATTTACGGATAACTTTGAATTCTTGCTGTGAAAATCATAACATTACATAAGACAATTTACAATATTTGTTCAACATCATAAAAACATTTTCAAAAAAAAAATACATTAATACATTTAAACATTTTGCAACAGTTATAACTTTTTTTTTTAACAACAACAAAAAAAAATCATCTGTAACAAACAACAATTCAACAGTCTGTCCAAAACAATTGTCCCTCTTTTTTTTTCAAAAACAAAATAAATGAACACGCAAAAGCCGAAAAGTTCACTATGAACACAAAATGCATTTCAAAACAATTTACACGACGTTTCATAGAGAGTACATGCCACCTTTGAAATTCCTGTTTTGATTGACAGATTAAATTCAACAATTCGTCCAAATGATTTCATATTGACACAGATTTTCTAATGAAACTTCTCCAAATTTCAAAACAATAACATTAGGGTGACACAGTCTCTGCCTTCGCGTGTATGTGTGCGTGTTTTTTTTAACAGACCAATTCATTTATCAATGAATTACGCATGGTGACTTGCTTACTATTTTTTTCATTACTACGAATTTATTTTTACGGCATATCGGCCTTTTCTTCTTTTTCTTTTTAATATTTCTTGTATCTTTTGTTCTCTGTGTGCGTGTATGTTCAATTTTTTTTTTTTTCATTTTTTTTTCTTCGCATTTCTGTGATCGTGTAATTTTTTTTCTTTTTTCGTGGTATTATTTATTTATTATTATTTTTTTTTAATTATGTTGGACCCTTTTAAAACGTTGTGTTTCTTTTTCTTTTTCGAATTCTGTGATCGTGTGATTTTTTTCTTTTTCCGTGGTATTATTTATTTATTTTTTCAAATTATGTTGGACCCCTTTAAAACGTTGTGTTTCTTTTTTTCTTTTTTTTTTCGTGGTATCGACCCCAGGTTCGGTTTCTGCATCGCTGATGCAAAAGGTTCACGAACACCAAATTGAGAGTTGTTATATAGTTGTTTCATTAAAGAGTCTTAGAGAGAGACTATTATAAGTGATGCTTTTTCTTGTGAGAGTTCTTATTAGTAATGATATGAGTCTTAGTGAGAGTTCTTGTCTTATTACATATGATGTTGTATCTTAGAGAGAGAGATGTTGTTGTAATGACATTTTATAACACAGACATATAATAACAATACAATTTACCTTTTTGTAGAAATCACAAACACAAAGATGAGCTTTATCCAAAACACATGGTGAATTTATTTAATACGACCGGTCGAGATTTCCTCATTAAGAACTCAAAGTTTCACATCTTAGTTTCTGAAGTGACGTCTCGCTTCAGACGTCCGCCTGTCTCTGTCTCCCCTGACTGTCTCTCTGACTGTCTCTGACTCTCTCTCGACCAACTAACTCCCACCTGCTATATTGAGAACTCCATGCATCCCGGCCACGTGAGCAAAATTCACGTGTCTCAACATGCGCGACTTTGCACGTTTTCGACATTGATTTCCCAATAACCTATTTTCCTTGTGTTGTTTCCACAAAAGAATTTAACCTACATATCTAATTTATTTAACTCATATTTTATTATCCACATTCTTTTAACAATTGAATAGTTTATTTATTATTTATTTCATCCGAATTAACAATTTACTGGACATTCCATTTAAACCTATTGTTCTTTAAAACTTATGTCCAGGGTTCGATTTCTGCTTTCTCTTATTTTCATTTTAACTAATCTCTCTATTTTTATACTTACATGAACAGGGGACAGCCCTTATCATGTAACAGGTGTAGGACATAGATTTAAGACTTTTTCTTAGACAATATCCAAGTTGGAGTGACTAAATTGATTCATAACTCTAGATGTGGATTTATAGAGATAGAGAATACTTTTTAGGTGTAAGTAATCTTCTAGGACGTTAGAGAGAATATTTCGTAAAGTCAAGTGGTTTTACTGAAAACTAAAGACATACGAAGACAGAATCATTATTTTTTAAAACTGAGAGGTGCGCCAGCAATATGAGACTAAATAGCGATAGTTGCTTTAAGTATAAATTCATTATTTAAGCACTATATATATATATATATATATATATATATATATATATAAATCATCCAGTATTAGCCCAGTCATAGATTCTACCATTAATGACTAATCGTTCTTGATATTTAAATTCAGTAGACATCGAGCTGATCGTATCTGTTTTTTTTTTTTTTTTTTTTTTTTACAAAGGCATCACCACATTATCAAGGCCCAGAGGCCACTCAAGGATAAGGGTTAAAGAGTGTACAGTAGAAATTGGTCAATATAGTAATCATTAGTAATGAAAATTTGGTAAATTTAATAACTTATATGGAACGGCTCATCAAGAACTTATTTACTTTAGACTTGAACACAACCATATTGTAGTCAGCCGGAAAGCAGGAAAACGGAAGACAATTCCACAGGCGTGCAGTTCTAAGAAAGAAGCTTTGTTCATGGAATCTACGTTTAGGTTTAGGCACAGATAAAGAGTGGGGGAAATTATTGATAGTGTTTACAGCTAGACGAGTGTTTCTTGTGAAAGTTTGGCGAGGGGGGACCAAAGATTGAAGCTCAGTTGAACACTTTCCATGAAAATAACGATACATCAGAGACAAACTCGCAACATCTCTTCTGTGAGATAGAGGTTGCAAGGAGGAGAAAAGGACATCTCCTACGAGGCTACGAAGTCTATTTTGAACTCTATCAAGGCAGGACAAGTCCTTTCTAGCAGCTCCTGCCCAGATGTGGCAACAGTATTCCATTCTTGGACGTACCTGGCTCTTATATAGGTAGAGAATAGCATCAGCAGTGAGATATCTACTGGATCGATAGAAAGATCCCACCATTTTTCCAGCGGCCTTGGCAACAGATTTGATATACGTGTTCCATTTAAGATCAGGAGTAATGGTCAAGCCCAGAAGCTTGTCAAAACTTGAGGCCTCCTGAAGACGAGAGCCATTCATTTCAATTGATGACAAATGTGGATTAGAATGTTGATGATGTAAAGAGAGAAGCTTGGTTTTAGATGCATTAAAAGAAACCAGCCACTCCTTTCCCCATTGTACTATGTGCTCAAGATCAGAGGAGAGAGAATTGGAGAGAACTTGGTCGTTTACTGTCTTAGATGTGCTACCATAAATGGTAGTGTCGTCAGCATAAATGTCTACAAATGATGTAAGGATATGATTTGGAAGATCATTAATGTAGATCAGGAAAAGAGTTGGGCCCAGGATGGATCCCTGAGGGACACCGGCATTAATACTGTGAGCTTCTGATTTTTGCCCCTCAACTACTACTCTTATGAACCTATCAGAAAGAAATGATTTAATAATTGAGAAGACTTTTCCAGCTATACCATAGCTAGCGATCTTATGAAGTAAACCTTTATGCCATACCCTATCAAAGGCTTTAGATATGTCAAGAGCAATTGCTCTAGAAAGATTGCCACCGTCGAGAGATTTGCTAATCCTATGCGATATAACTGTAATGACATCTGCTGTAGATCTAGCAGAACGGAAACCATATTGAGTGTCACTAAGAAGGTTATTTTTGTTGAGATGTTTGATTACTTCTGTATTTAACACAGATTCTAGCAACTTACTCATGACGCACAGGAGACTTATTGGCCTGTACTGAGAGGGGGATGAGCGATCACCTGAATTCTTAAATACAGGGCATACTGATGAGGTTTTCCAGGGAGATGGGAAACTATTCTCCTTAAGACAACGTTTAAACAGTTTTGTAAGTATGGGCGCTAATTCAGGTTGAAGTTTTTTGAGTACTATAATTGGAATACCATCAGGGCCAGTTGCTTTACTCGAATCAAGGTTTTTGATTAGCTTCGCAACATCACGTACAGATATACGTATATCACATAGCGTGTTTTCTGATACAGGAGGAAATATTGGGGGTTGGCGGTCTTGGTCGCAAAGGGTAGAATTTGCTGCAAAGTTCTTGACAAAGAGTTTGGCTTTGTCTGATGCTGACGAGATTACCTCAGGTCCATTGATAATAGTTGGGATGGAGCACACGCTTCTGTTCAGGATTCTGTTTGCTATTTGCCAAAACTGGTGGGAACCAAGCCGCTGCTCAGCTACTTTGGACTTAACAGATTGAGCATACAACTC
Source organism: Euprymna scolopes (assembly GCF_053919585.1). NCBI lineage: Eukaryota > Metazoa > Mollusca > Cephalopoda > Sepiida > Sepiolidae > Euprymna > Euprymna scolopes. Next base: position 3,794,921 of record NC_136490.1, read on the forward strand.
TCTTGCGTTCCTTATTACTTTCTTACAATGGTTGCTGGCAGTCCTGAAAACGGCTTTAGTTTCCATACATCTATTACGTTTGAAGCAGTGGAAAAAGTGATTTCTGTGCGCAATGGCAACAGCACATTCTGGAGAGAACCATGGCTGGCTGTTAGGTTTTTTCTGAAACTTTTTAGAGGGTATGAAATGGTCAATACCTACAATTAACCATTCAGTTAGGTCTAATACTATAGAGGACACATCCTTTTTAAACATGGAATGCAGAGGTAGATCAGATATAAATGTACGGAAGCTATCCCAGTCAGCCTTAGTGTATCGATATACTGTACGATGAAGAGGTACATCTGGGGACTTATTACATTTCATTTTTATCTTAATTGATACAACAGAGTGGTCGGAAGATCCAAGAGGCGACAGAACAGAAACTGAACATAGTTCAGGGCAAGTTGTGAGAAAAAGGTCTAGTAGGCTCGCATACTGGCCATCATTATCGGGCACACGGGTAGGTTCCTGAACAATCTGAGTGAGGTCATAGGCAATGGAGAAATCATGACAGAACCTCCCCTCATCATCGGTCTTGTTTGAGTGGGTCAACCATTCAACGTTGTGAACATTGAAGTCTCCACATACGTGAATGTTAGCTGAAGGATAAGTAGAAAGGACTTGGTCAATTTTCTCAGATATGCTTTGAAAGATAGTAACTCCACTGTTGTGGGGGCGATAGAGAGTAAATAAAAATGCAGTAGTGTGAGCTAAAGCAACCCGGAAGCACATATAGGGTAAGTTAGGATCTTCCCTGGAGATGTCCCTCCCACATGGAAAGCTATCTTTAATATAGGCACATATTCCATGCCCATGGCGATCTTGGGGGTCAGATTTAGAAGTTAAGTTAGAGTATCCTGAAATTGCAAACTCATCTAGGGAAATAGCCTGTCCAATGCCAGTTTCACTTAAAAATAAAAGGTCTGGTTTAGTCTCCTGTAATTGGGTTTCAACCTCTGGAAGGTTAGAACGAAGACCCCTGATGTTGGAGAAGGAGACATGGTAGTAGGGGTCTACGTTGGAAGTTGGGGAACCGGGTTTAATCGTGTATTTTTTCTTGAAACTTGTCATGATGAAATTTTGGAATTTGTGGACTAGGTCGACAGATTTACTTAGAGCAGGACAGAGAGGGGAAATTAAGAGAGAAAAAGAAACGAAGATTTTTTTATTTTTTTTTATTTGTAGTTAATGATAAGGTAAAGCCGTAACAATTACCCACTAGTATGGCATCGAGAGGCCCCACCAGAAGCTACTGCATGGTCCAGAATCCATTCACCAAATGGCAATACAGCAGCCCCAGTACTTTGCACCTGCTGATAGGACAGCCTCCTTAGTGGTTAATCCAAGGTTCGGGTCCCTGACTATCAGGCGGATAACGTCAGCCCAGACAAAACGTTTACCTCCAGCACCCTTACTAGTGACATGGCTACAAGGATAGACATAGAAACAGAAAATTTCCGCCATCTCAGCCAACTGTTCGCAAAAATACTGCCAACCTAGAAAACAGCTTTTTCTTCTCCCTTTGTCCGAAAAATCACTCATTTAAAAAAATGAGGACTGAGGGACAAATAAGAAGAAGCGAGAGTAACAGGAGCTGCCGATAACGCATCCACAATGCGTTTTCTACTCTCCATTAAAAAAAAAAAAAAAAAAAAAAACTATTAATTATTGTACTTAATAAAAGTCCAACGGACGTGTTTAAGGGAAAGTATGGTGATAGATTCCCCTCACACGAACTAAAAATGAGTATAATTCGTAATTTTTGCTATCAACTCGGTGGATAATTAAACATATGTACGAGGAAAAAAAAAAAAAAAAAAACAAGGCTAGCATTTAATAAAACAGAAATACACAAATTAAATACTGAAATAAAATGGAGTTGTTAATATTTTAAATCTAAAATAAAAAGCATGATTGAAATCACTTATTTCAACAAAAACGATTCCGTCTCCAAATTGCAAACTGTGTTGAAAGAACTTCAGTTAGTAGCGTTCAAAACATTTTTTTTTTTAAATTAGCCGTTAATAGAAAATCGTGATTTTATTCTGAACTTAAGCTAGTAACGTTTTAAGAAGCTTACGATATAAAAGAAAAGGCTGATGGGGGGGGGGGTTCTTCCGAAAGTAAGTTGGTGCCGTTATAAGTAATTTCGAGATAAGATGGAAGCCGGTATTGGACTAGAAAAAAAGCTAGTATTTAATAAAACAGAAATACACAAATTAAATACTGAAATAAAATGGAGTTGTTAATATTTTAAATCTAAAATAAAAAGCATGATTGAAATCACTTATCTCAACAAAAACGATTCCGTCTCCAAATTGCAAACTGTGTTGAAAGAACTTCAGTTAGTAGCGTTCAAAACATTTTTTTTTTTTAAATTAGCCGTTAATAGAAAATCGTGATTTTATTCTGAACTTAAGCTAGTAACGTTTTAAGAAGCTTACGATATAAAAGAAAAGGCTGATGGGGGGGGGTTCTTCCGAAAGTATTGGATTTCTTTATGTTTATTTTCACGCAAAATGGTGATGCCGTCTTTTTGCAACTCGTACCGATTGATAATAGACGGTAGCTAAATATTTTTGGCGATAAATAAAACAGCATTATACCGTGAGAATGTTTAGAAGGAATCAATAATATCTTATACCAGGTAATCTGTGAGTAACAGAAAGGTGTGTCCCCATGAGCGACCATCAATTTGTATTTAACTGAGAAAGTGTTATCATCCTGTAACAGCCATTTTTATTCTAATGAAATATCGAACCCGAAAATAGAGATGTTCCTCTCCTTTGAGAGGATTATTAAGCTAGGATGGTTTATTCTTAGTTCTTGCACGATTCCAACCTTATTAAGCAAAGGCGAAACTTATTTCGAGTGAATAAAGAATTTCCAATTTAAGAATAACACCTACGACAAACATCCTTTTCAAAAATATAATCTGATTCCCTTGCTTGCTTTCTTTGGCTGATACTTGCCAGATAACACAACGAAAAATAATTTTAAGACTTATACGAACCCATCCATCTGTTCGCTATATGAATACCGTACTCAAATGACCGTGAAGAGCGAGAGTAGCAACAAAGATAAACGTATTATAAGTAATGTAATCGTCACAAATTGATCAGCATTATTGTCTTTAAAAATGTTATTTTTCTGATAGTGAATGTCTTATAATAAGGATATTAAATATTGTGAATATGAAAACGCTTCACTTAGTAAAACGCGAATTGCGGAAATGTACATCTTTAGATAAGATCCATTCATAAACTTAATTAATACTCTTTGAACCGAAGCTGCTGTGTCCAGGAGCTGATATCTTCAAATATGTTTAGTTCTACACATAATAGAGCATAGACAAATCTTATTTAAGTGAAATATTTTTATACGTGATTATTTGTAAATGTATCTATAGAACGAAACTGTTTTTATGCGTTACATATATTTTGATCTATTATGGGAAATCCTTTTAAGAAAAAGAAATAGTGCAAAATTATGAAATTCAATCAGGATCAAATTTGATTCTCATCTTCAGTTTATCATCTAAAAATAATGTAATCGCCACAGATCGATGAACATCTTAGTCTTTATTTAAGCATCATAAGGAATATTTACGAATGTCTTACAAAACGTGGATATTGGGGAGTGTGAATATGAAAATCCTTCTCTTCGTAAAAGGTAATTTGTTGAAATGTATCTATTCAGAAAAAAATAAGTCATGAAGTTAATTGATACTGTCAACCATGAAGCGGCTTTGTCTGGGACTAGATGATTTCAACATAAAAGAGAATTGGTAAAACTATTTTAGTCAAATGTTTCCCTAGGAAATATTTAAGGTTCAATTTATACAACCGAACTGTTGAATTCATTACATATGTTTAATACATAACAAGGAATCCTGTTAGTTTTTTTTTTTAATAAAATATAGTTCAACGGTATTACATACACTCAGAATTAAATATATTCAGACTCAAATTTGATTTTCCTTGTAAATGTTATTAATTTACAATGTTTAAAATCTACCGACACAATTTTCCGTTTTTAGGATTAAAAATTTTAATGAGTTGAATATTTTCACGTATTTTTGTTTCTGATTTCTCCTGCCTTTATGTATAAATATTAAAGAGAATTTAAAATAAATAATTGCTTCTCCTAATGTAACAAATATAGCTTTTAATACGACCAACTGATTTTTATGCAGCCACGAACATCATTTGAATTTTTATTGTATTTGGAAAGATGGTATTGTTTTAGTCTCATCTACCTTTTTGTGGAATAGAAACATAATATCTATGGAAAATAAACATTTTCGTCTTTGATGTGATTAATATTGCTAGTATTACTAAGGATGCTAAACTATCAGCTACTTAAACTATTATACTTCTATCATTTCTACTATTTAATCCAGCTATCATATGGAATTTACCAAGAAGGGACCATAAGAGGAACGCCATTGCAAAATTAGTTCACTTCAAGAGCAATAACATATCAGAAGTGTAATTGATTACATTGTTTCCTTTTTTAAAAAAGAATTACAGAGCTCGTCATTTAAGAAGTCTGGCTGACAACGAACTCACTATAGTTTCACTACTATTTAACTTGTTAGGTTACCTTACACATGATTTTGTGTTATAATAGAGGTCGCTTACGATTTATTGCAATAGATTTTAGGTGGCTAAATCTACTCCAATGTAACGTGGAGTTTTGTTTAGTATTTTTTCTTTCTTCGATTATTTTATTCATTCTCGAATATTTAATGAGATGCCTGTTCATTACGACATTGCAATGACCTTACTATTTTACAGTTAATTATTATTATTATTATTATTATTATTATTATTATTACTGATAATAATAATAATAATAATAATAATAATAATAATAATAATAATAATAATAATAATAATAATATAACCAGATATAAACACACAAGGCATCGTCAGAGATTTTTACGTGAAAAAAAAATTGTGGCGTTATCTGGAGTCTTAGTCACAATATATCTCATCAGATTTCAATATCCTCCACTACTTTCGATAAAATTGCAAATTAATTTGTATTATTACTCCAGCCGCTTACCTATTGATTTCTTGTTGGCAGCAGTTTTTGTCGTTATTGGAATATGGGTGGCAATAAGCCCCTCAAGACTTCAGTCCTTTTTATATTATCCAGTGGAGGTCTGGCTACTGCTCTCATTTATCAGTTTTTCCATCCCGCTGAATCCTCCTAACTAATTTCATGTGGTTCCAGTTTATGGTGACACACATAAAAATGGGCGGGCAATGAGTAACAGTCATGAGCTCAGAGGTATCTTACAATTTCAATTTTGTATAAATTAATGTGATGTTCCCTTGTGTTGTACATATAGAACCGTTTCTATATACCCACTTTGTTTTGGTAGTTCGTATGTCTTAGTCTCCGTATTCAATGGTTTTCGTCAATATTGCTGCAGTTTTCACTTTAAGCTGGCATCACAAGAAATAGTCAAAGTGTCAGGGAGGATTGAAAAATCGAAGAATGAAAGCACTAACTAGATTTTCACTGGATAAATGCGAAGGTTTATTCCCACGCAAATTTTAGTGAAGACCAATTGTTGCTGCCATGAGAAGTCCATGGTAAATTCCTGCTGCGATAACGCAAATCAATTTTCAAATGTGATCGAAAAACTAGGAACAACTGGAAAGTTTGGAAGACTGGTTGCCACTCTGATTCCAGGGAACACCACATGTTTTCTTAAAATAGAATCTTTTATGATGCTCTGTGTGAATAATATTAGTGCATAATATTAACATTAAGATTATTAATAATATCAATAACATGAAAATTAGGTAGCAAGTGAGAATGTAGTAACCATCCGATTCCTCTTTTATTTAAACCTGGAAAACTTCTATTATATATTGAATATCATAACGTGCATCTGGCAATAGAGTTTTTTTAATGTAACAATTTAGACTCTTTAATTTAACTTAATTACCATTCAGCGATGCTTGACTCTAAATATCGTTAGGTACCATAAACCATTCAGTTTTATTTTGAAAACCTCCAGGTACCTTATAATTAGTTGTTCATCAACACCTGATATACAAATTTATAAAAATTGTTTATTATACATCGCCATATTTGTACGATTTCCTATAATCCAATCCGTACTGGGCATTCTAATGTATTGTTGGCTGTATGTGAGACAGCGTTTCAGAGCAATTATCATACTGCCATCTAAACCTCTATGTTTATTGGAAGTTTTTTCATACGTGTGTTTGCTCACGCCGACTCTCGTACTATTCAGGATTCTATTTCTTTTGTCAATGTTTCATTGACACACAAGCAGAGAAACAAGCTACACAATCTGTAGGAATTTAGGTGTTTTAATCAGATACGTTTCGCTGCAACTGCTTTTATAATATATTAGTAGGCATTTGATACCCTTTAAGTAATAGATTTCACAACGATACCATGGTATTTTTCATAACATTTCATTTTATATTGTTCGTCAATTAAAACACAAAACATTACGTAAAATATGCTATAAATATGTCATTGGTGTATTCAGGAAATACTATATTTCTCACTATATTTGTTGTATTATCGCTTTTAAATAATTTAAGAAAATAACTTATTGTTTTATGCTGTCTAAAAATGGAATTATTCAGCTAGTATTGATATAAATTAAAAATTAATAAAACAACGTGTTTAGAACTTGTATAATTCTTTTTAAAAAGTCAGTAACAACTGTGGAAATACCGACAGCATCGATGTTTTCAGTTGCAGATCGTAAGATAAGTTCTATATTTTCGTAGGCGGAGTCAACTGCGTTTATTGAATGCCAAATATGTAATGTATTCCTAATGTAGTGTTTTATGGAGTCATGCAATTGGTAATTATCTTGTACAGAGTTCAGATCGTATTGGTTGTATATATAAAGTAAAAATTCACTTCCGTGCAATTGTAAAAATACAATTAAATGTTTCCAGAATAATTTCATGATCTCAATCTTTATATTTTTCCATCAGATTTTCTTTCCTGGCTAGTTTCAATTTATATCAGTTTATTTTCATTATGATATTTCCATCAGTCTGTCTGTTTGTCCATCTCTCTCTCTCTCTCTCTCTCTCTCTCTCTCTCTCTCTCTATATATATATATATATATATATATATATATATGTAAATTCAGTTAAATTCAGTTGAATTAAAAGTCGCTCAATTTAGCTCTTCAGAGCAGATGGTCATATACTGACTAGATCCCTCTGACTCGTGTTAAAAACATTTAATAAAAATAAATGTTTAAAATTCAACAACATCCCTCGCGGTTACTGGTAGCTGATTGGATATGGTCCTTGTTAAATCAGCCAGAAATAGGTTCTGTCGCCGTGTTCACATCTATTGACTAGTGTTAATCGTGACACCCTGCATTGAAGATTCCCGAAAAGATTAAACTCTAGTGTCTGTAAGCATGTAATATATATATATATATAAATATATATATAAATATATATATATATATATATATATATATATATATATATATATATACGTGTATCATATAATAAAAGTGTGTTTAATGGTGAAATCGATGCTTATTAAAAATCATTTAAGGTATAATAAAATCCAATAACGATATATATAAATAGTTATTTTAAAATTTGTCCTAAAGACATGAAATAAACATGACAAAAAATATTATAATACTCAGTGATTTAAAGACGATTTCGATGCAAAGAAAAAAGACGTGTTTTCCAAACGTTTTAATAATTGATAAATGCACATAATCTGGCATCCATTTTTTTGTCAAATAAAGAATCCACATGAAAATCTAATCGAAAATTTCAGTAAAACGCACAAAAAAGGCAACGTTGATTTAATTCAAAATCACAGAAAACTTGGATGTTTTCAGAATTTAAATAGCATTTCCAAGCGAAGCTAAAGAAAACCAGGAGCACTAGAACGTGTATGAATGTTTAAGGTTTAGTTGCTCGTATTTAGATAATTCTTACTAATGTTTTCATATTTAGTTTAATTTTCACAAAGTTTCGTTCGATGTAACCTCCGGGTTTCTGCATACGTACATTGTCATACACAGAATTTCGAACACAATACTTTCATTTACTTCAATGAAGGAAGCATGCTCTTGTTTAATCAACGACGACTTGCTAAAAGTCTAAATAATTCACGGTTGAGCATTTCCATTGCAAAAATTGATAGTACGCCTTTAATTATCATGGTAATTATACTTTTATAATTGATTTTACACGTATTCTAACCACTGCGCTATGTCCTTGCAAACACCACTATTGCGAATGGTAGGAGCTTGAAAAACTATATTTCTAAGTACCAATGCCATTTTTATTTATTATATATTATGAGTATATATATATATATATATATATATATATATATATATAGCATATTCGCATGAGTATAAATATCACTATCATTTACTCTATATTATGTGTATATATTATGCGTATATATATATATATATATACATATATGCATATATATATATATATGCCACGTTTACGTGGTTGCTAAGTAAAAATTAAGTTGGTGAACAATTTGTAACAGGACGTGAAGGAGGTTCACATTGATATTTACATCAAGTTTTTTTGTTTACACATATATACATATTTTAAATTGAAAACTTCCGACCCTAAACAGTCTAAAATAATTCGACTACATTCGTAATTTAGATTATTTATCTGGGGCTTTATATATAAAGCTTCAAGTATTTTTAATCTATTTATATTATTATCGCTTTGCAAACTTAAGTATTTTCAACCGTGATTCTTCAGAATTCAGAAGTATGTATTCTGGTTGCGTAAACACAGGATACCTAACATATAAATGTGGCAGAAATAGATGTCGATCATATACTATCGAGCATAAATATCAGTCGAATGTGTCACTCGTAAAGATGAGAACTTTCTTGTGTGCAAGATTTGGTAACCAATGCGCTCATGGAAAATAATAATCTATGTTCAGCACTAAGGCCAGAACCGAGATATTCACAAAGCGAAAAAAAAGGGTACAATATTTCTGCTTCGGTACCACTAGTAAAAGCTGACCAGAAACGAGCAGACTCACTGCCGTGTGATAAAACGATCGTCTAATGATGTAAAACATGATTCCACGCAGCCAATATGTGCTCTTGCCTTTAACGAATGCAATAGACCAAGATTCAACGACATGGTGAACACCCTGGGCAAGAGATTTTAAGTAATAGAATCGTTTTGCTCATGTCGAAACCGTAGTATTAAAACAATTCCGAGAAGAATATAAAGATTCAGTATCCATAAACTAAGGGGATAGGTTAAAGACATTAGGCACTAAAGCGAGTGTCTTTTCTCTAACATTGCTCCATTGTCCCATAATTCGATTTTCAACCTAGCGACGGTTTACACTGGACATGTGATCTGACAACGAAAAACAGGATTTTTGAACATGCAATCTGTCGGAGTTTTTTTGTTAATATTAGCATTACCCCCCTGTTGTAAATTTCCCATGCAGTTCATGAATGACGAATCATATAAAAAGGGTCCAATGATGTACCTACCTTAATAATTATCTGACCATATAATAATAATAATAATAATAATAATAATAATAATAATAATAATAATAATAATAATAATAGCTACCTATAAATAATAATAATTATCTGATTACTAAACATTATGAAGAGAATGGAAGAGATTGGGTTAAGGTCTAACAAACTGATGATGATAAGACTAAGCTTGCAGATATAAAGTTTATACTTGCGACAGTTTAGCGTATGTGGAAATAAGGTGAGGGAAATTGCAAATATATTCTATGGAAGACGGCATTTGATTTGTGTATGGTGAAAATAAAGGCTATTTGGAATTTAGATTTGTCAGCGTTTGATGCAGTGAGTTGAAAAGGTGTGTTCCATTAATTTCATAGCGGGATTACAGGAAACATTTACAAGTTAAATCACAATAATAGTAAAATTGGGAATGGCTAATTTGAAGTATTAATGCACAATAGAATTACATAAACACACTAACAAGCTCTTATATTAATATGAACATGTACTTATTATAAACAAATGTCTACGTTATCATATTTTTATTGTATTACGTAGATTCCATGAACAAACTTCTTTCTTATAAGTGCACGCCTGTGGAACTCTCTTTCGTTTGCCTGTTTCCCACCTGACTACAACTTGGATGTCTTCAAGTTCAACGTAAACAAATTCCTGATAAACCGCCCCCCTTAAGTGAGACAGTTTATCAAATCTTCATTACTCACGATTACCGCGATATTATCCTATTGATTACTGTACACACAATAACCGTAATCTCGAGTGGCTTCGGGCCGTGATGTGGTGACTACCATGAAAAAAATTATCGCGGTTGACATCGCTTTTATATAAATGTTTAATAAATATTTAAGTTTATTGTTCGTGAAAATTATAATAAATAGTGTTTATTTAACATTAAACAGAAATCCGTCTCCAAAGTTAACAATTTACATTGCGGGTGTGTTTCAAGTTATGCGTGTAACATGTTAAAATGACGTTATTTTTTTTTAGATATCTTGTAATATCATTTAATCAAGTTATTTGTTTAAATTTCATGCGGATATTCATCTTTTTGGCGAGTGAAGAAGAGTTTTCAACTGGTGAACTTGACTGAATACCGAAAATGTATTTTCCTTATTTAGCCCATTTCCCTAGAGCAAATGATTCCGCGATTTCGATTTGAAGTTGTCATCTTACCTGTTTTCATGTGCGCGATGTGTTGAATACAAAGTTGGGGCAATCACGCAAACCTCCTGAGCTCTACGTCGTTCTAGGTAATATGAGTGGAGAGGGAAAAGTTTGGGTAGAGAAAAAAAAAAGAAGGGAAGTAAGATGAACTGAAAGTTGTTTGAGGAAATACTGAGTAATATTGAAGTAAAATCCACAAGAGATCGCAACACCAGTTACGAAGGTAATATGAGAAGTTGTTAGCATTTATAATGGATGAATTGCAATATTACTTTTCAGTCATGTATTCCGAATATTGCATGACATGGCATGTAAGACATACACACACTGGTATATAAACACCCGTAGTTTATGATAATATATATATATATATATATATATATATATATATATATATATTCTGCGTAGCTCGATTGTCATGAATATTTTCATCCTGTTTTCTCTCTCTCTATCTCTCTCTCTATATATATATGTATATATATATGTATATATATATATATATATATTTGAATGTCTAAAATGTTTTTATCCTAATGTAAATACTTCGACTCAAATTGACGAACCTTTTTGGAAATAGATTAACATCCAAACGTTAAATCGCATTTTAGGATCTTCTATCTACGTTAGTTTTCTGGAAATGATATTTGATTCTAGAAACAACTTGTAAAGCAACACACGAAAATAACATACCAACATTGAGTGCCCCCTAGTATAACATGGCTATATACCTCTTGTTCGAGTAGTTTTTCGTTCAAATATAGTTATGTATACATACTAAATATTATCCTCGTGAAATACCGGGATTTATTATGAATAATGAGACATCTTACTAGAAACTGTGTTATATGTATATCATAAATAATAGAATCCCGTTAAAAGATTAAAAAGAAATCATTTACAAAATATTTGCACACAAACTAAGCTTAGATTTTAAAACTGTCACTGAAGATACACACTAAGTACTAGATATTTAAGTTACATCTAGCTTTGAATATTATAATGATTGATTTGTTGTTGATGTTTTTGTTCTGTTGAAACTGTAAATGCTTATAAAATTATAAAGTAATTGCTTAAAAAAGTCTTCGTAAAATTTGCTAATTCTAAATTCGAATTCTAAATTTAACCTTAAACATAATCACAGAAAAATAACTGTTGTATGTCACGAGCAACCTCCTTTTCTAGCGTGGCATGAACATTAAAAAGAAACCGTTAAAAAGAACCGAACCCATAATATTTTTAGTGGCATCATACCAACTGGGGGGGGGAAACAGACTTTCTACTTAAATTAGGCGCGATAAGATCTTTAAAAGGTGCGATTTTTAACAAATAAATGTTTAAGTTTTTTTTTTAATTGGCGTTAAATTCACTGACTAAACTTGCATTTTCAAATTTAAAATCAAACAACGATTCTGGCACGGAGAAAAGCATGTATATTTTGTATATTTTTATTTTACTTGTTCGAAAACGGTGATACATAATATAACAAATACGAAGCAACATTAATCTTAAAAGCATCGTTCTCTGTATGAAAATTGTTTCCTCGTGCACTATGTGTTTGTCTTCGTTGTATTGTTGCGTTTCTTCTTCATGTTCTTAAGCGATATGGAGTTCCGAGGGGAGCTCAATTAGATAGTGCTTCATAATTGCCAGCTATTCTGTACTTTTTTTTTCTGTTTAATCGCCGCTATCAGTTTAAATATCGCAGATTTTACCACAGACACCGGAAGTAGAAAGATTTAACGGGTGCTGTACTAACTCAATCAATTTGCGGTCCTGCATTAAACATAATTTAGTATGCAATACACTAAGACAAATACAATCAAATTGTTGGAAGACTCTGAGGCCGATTACTCCTGCATTTTCACTAGAATCATCTTAGCCATGTCAAACCTGTGTAGCATGCATAACTTTTCCAGTAACGTGATTCCGGTACGTCATAGCTCTGGCCCAACTAGAATACAGACGACCCTATAGCGTCGGCGAAATGTTACATGTTTGTCCTTATTTAGAAAACATATATAATTAAAAAAAAATAATGACGGTACGAGAAACTAAATCCTTGGAAGTTTTACAAGTTTTACAGAAATTATCGTTTCAAGAATAGCTTAATTGCAGCCATACTTGTATGCATTTTATAGGTAGTTAATGTTATGGTGTTATATACTATGCTGAAAATATACTATGATGAAAAAATTCAAACTAATGAGGTTTACCGAAGTCGGAGTAAACTAGGACTAAACGTAATCTGTAAAACTTCCTGTTATTTTAAAATTACTTGCGGATGAATTTTATTGAGTTTTATTGTAGTACTAGCATTTCAGCCCGACGTTGCCCGGGTGATTTGAGGTGTACGTTGAGCAAAAAAAAAAAACGGTATTTTTATAAAAATTTTACCCCGATTATGACCCCTTGACATTTATTGTTTTGGACTCAAATCCAGTTATTAAGTTAGATACATATCCAAAGAACCTATATATAAAATTTCAAGTGTTTAGATCCAAACTTTTTGGAGGAGTTTGGTAGAGTTCTCAAATCGTTGAACTTTGACCCCTAAACAGCCGAATTTCTGGCTGAAACCGGATTACAAAGATTTCCCCGAATCTCAGTACACTGTATATCTAATTTCGAGTCTGTATACTAAAAATTGACAGAGTTATTTCGTAGGGAAATCTACACAAACAGACACACACACAAACAGACACTTTCACTTTTATAGATATACTAGCATGGGTGCCCGGCGTTGCCCGGGTATTTGGAGGTGTATGCTGAGCGAAAAAATAAACACCACAAAAACGGTATTTTTTTTTTAAATTTGCCTCCTATTATGACCCCTTAACATTTATTGTTTTGGGCTCACATCAAGTTATAAAGTTAGATCCATGTCTAAGGAAACTAAATCTTAAATTTCAACTGTTTAGACCAAAAAATGTCGGAGGAGTTTGGTAGACTTCTCAACGGTCAAATTGTTGAAATTTGACCCCTTAATAGCCAAATTTCCGGCCTAAAACCGATCACCTAGATTTTCCCAAATCTCAGAACCCTGTATATCAAATTTCGAGTCTGTAGACGAAAAATTGACAGAGTTTTGTCGTAGGGAAATGTACACAGGACCACGCACTCACAGACAGACACTTTCACTTTTATAGATATATAGTTATTAAATATTACGTTAACACAAAATATAAAATAAAGAGAGGTTATCAATAACAATATTTGTACCGGAAACGACTTCATATAACATTTTATATGATAGTTTAATCACAATGACACATTAACAATAAAGTTACTTACAAACACTGACAAAATAATATTTTCCTCAAAAAGCAAGCTTTAACTGTTTACAGAAATACTTCATTTTTCTTACAAGTTCTGTCAAAATAAAGTATATGTAAATTGACGATAACATTTTCACGATTAATACTTACATGAAACATTTGTTCACAACAAAATTTAGTCTACCAATAAAATTTTTTTTCTTTTAAAATCACTCTCCGTGATTTATCACAATAGTCTGATAAGCGTGAAAAAGAAATTTAAAACAACTTTGAAGTCAAATGATAATTGCATTAATGAGCTTGCATATAATTTACAGGTGTAGCGGAAAGTGTGTTCAATGTCCGCATTGCTACTAATTACGTAATGATTTCAATCAATCTATCCTAAACAAAAAGATATAAAATAAAAGGGAAGATTTATAAATCGTGTTGCAGAAAGAATGTTTTAATAAGACCATAAAAGTTTATAATAATGTTCTTTTATCGAGTGGAAATAAACCTGTTTTATTAAATCTGTCGCATCGAATATTTTGAAGGTTATTGCTGAAGAAAACATAGTCTATTAAAATACCAAGATTTAACAAGTATAATTTGAAATGGAAAAGAAACGACTCTAGTAAAAATAGCAATGTCCATATGAGACGGAGTAGAATAATCACACTCAGATATTAATTCAGCACTACCAATGAGAAACTTCGAAAGTCCGACAATATTACTATATATATTAGATCTATGAAATCGTGAACAGCTGACACCTTACGTTTGTTGCTAGAAATCCAAGAAGCATCCAAGCACTAACTAATCCAATATATTCAATTATAGAGTTGTGGTCGTTAATCATTAATAATTACTTATCATACTGCTGCGGAGTCCGAACTAATTTTTATTCTTCGTCGGTAAACCATCACAGAATGAGCTGAGTCGAATTTGATGATAATGACTTCTATAATTACGCGACACTAGATTATGGGAAGTGGACAGAGACGGGAGCAGGCGCAATGCCGATTATGCCAGCAGCATTAATGGCCGGCATCGTGCGAAACAGCGTACATAATGGCGCTGATGAGACGTTATCGGTTAGCTTAACATCCCATTCCTAATCTTGTGTAGACTAAATCACAAAGGTAGATGGTGTAGTATTCGTCACTCCATTAGTCAGTGACGACAAGGAGTGATTCGTAGTGGGCGAATTCGACCTGAAGTAATTCGAGCACCGCTGGAGGATTATAAGGTGATTAGCCAAAGAAATATGGCGTATCAATTATTGCAACATATCGCAATTTTCCTCAGGTAAAAACGCGCGAATGTAACTTTTATAATAAACAGAGATTAACTTTAAGTTCAGTAAATGATCGGTCCAGAAATCAAAACATACTTTAGAAAGCTTTAACAGTTTATATATATATATATATATATATATATATATATATATATATATATATATATATATATATATATATATATATATATATATACTCAACTTTGTGTGTGTACGTTACTTTGTACCTTATAGACTCCGAAACAGCTAAAGAGATTTTCTGTGAAATTTACTGGACTTGAGTTTTTAAATATGATAGGGATCTTAGAAAAGTATTGTCTTAGAATACCACCGATAATTGCCGATAATCGATAATTGACTCCGTTATTTTTATTTATCTGTTATCGATAAAGTCATTTTTTCATGTCATTGCTTAGCAATAATGACAGAACAACGGGCCGTGAAAATTCTACTGTGGATAGCGCTTTTTTTGTGACGTGGTCTTTATGTACAAACCCCGAAAGTAAATTTATTTATGTTTCATTTCGTTAACTCGAAAGAAGTTTATTTGAACTAATTTTATAAAAGAAACGGCAGGTTCTCTAGAGTGTAATCTAGAAGAAGATAAAAGTTACAGCATAGAGGCACGTGAAGCTTTCAAATTTCAAGGATGTTTTTTTAATGAATTCAATTATTTATACGAAATTGAATATTTACCTAAATGCATGTTGGAAATAATGTTCAGTTTTACCAATTTAGTACCACCAAATTTGGAAGTGTGTGTGGGGTATATACTCCTATGAATGAGGATTTTTTTTGGTATTGATATTCATACAAAAATAGTTTCACTTGTAATTTAATATGAAAATACACAATTTTTTTTAATGAATTGTGAATTGTGTTGTCGAATTGCGTTCATCTACAAAAGCTCTAGCTTACTTCCATATTCTTTTAACCATTTATTTTAATTACGTTTTCAGTTTTCTTATTGGGTGAATATCTTTTTTATTTATTACGTGAAATTCTAGTCATGCAAATACTTGCGTAATATTTGCGTAAAAAGGTTTCGTATCAAACACCTCTGTCAGATTTTTGTCTACAGACATAAAACTTTATATGTAATATATACCCATGCAAAACTTTACATTTGCGTATTTACGGGGAAAATCAGTGCAAAAGTGTGAAAACATGGAATTTGTCAAATGAAGGCCAAACGACGGCATTACGGATATGTATGCGTAGCTTTATAGCTATTGGTTCATGTTTTAATTTTTAGACTTGAAACAAGCCTGTCCTCATAGCTCAACCATAAACGTTAGGGGAAAATTAAATCGTAGGCTAAAACTTTTGGTGTTTATTCTCGGTAGTTACACTTGAATTAAAAAAAAATCACTATTAAAACTATTACTATATATTTTGTCCAATATCGTGACTTCAGAAATCACAGCTGCATCATCTGGGAAACGCTTCCCTTTCAAAAACAACTTCATGGCTGGGAAGAGGTGAAATGCAGAGGGTGCAAGGTCAGGACAGTAGGGAGGATAAGGGAGGATTTCATAACCACACATCCGTGCTTCTGATCTGGCGGCATGCGAGTTGTGGACCGGAGCGTTGTCCTGCAGGAGAACGGTACATTTGCAGATATTACCCCGCCTCTTGATCTGGATAGTTTACCTTAATTTCCTCAAAAGTAAAAGCATAATAGGCTCCTGTAATTGTTGTACCCTTTACCAGGAAATCTGTCATCACAACTCCGTCCTGATTCCAGAAGAATGTGAGCATGACCTTGCCAGTGAAGGGCTGCACTCTTGCCTTCTTTGGAGGTGGTGAGTCCACGTGCTTCCAGTATATTGACTGGGCTTTGATCTCTGGATAATAGTGATTGACCCAGGTTTCGTCTTGTGTAATCAGTCTTTTGAAACACCTTAACTCATCTTCTTGGCACATCTCCAAATTCATCCTCGAGCATTCGACGCGTTCTCGCTTCTGGAATGGTGTGAGCAACCTGGAAATCCATCTTGCAGACATCTTATGCAACTGCAAATTGACATGAATGATAGTTTCCACAGAGCCTGTACTAATCTTGACATCTTGGGCTATTTGACGAATAGTAATGCGCCGATCTTTCAAAATAGCAGCCTCAACTTAACGGAAAGATGCCTCATCAATGGCAGAAGGGGGTTGACCAGGTCTGGGAGCTGTTTCCACAGACTTCTGGCCATGTTTGAATTCACGATGCCAGCGTTTTACAAGGTGATATGATGGGGCATTATCATCATAAGTTTCTTTCATTACATTAAAAATCTCCTGTGGTGTGCGCCCTTTCAAATACAAACACCGGATCACAGCTCGACATTCAACAGGCTCTATTTCACACCTGACTCAGTTCAAACACCTGTAAAACAGAAACTACAATTAGTTCAGAGCTGTAGTTTGCGGCATAACCCGTAAAGATATAAATCATTGCACATGCAAAGTTTCAGCTAAGCCTGACAATTGACAATAAGCCTGTGTCATGAGCATTACTTATTGCAGACCCTCGTATCTTTATAAATATTAAATCTGTATCCACCAAAATATAATATTAAAGTGTATTTTTAAACGGGGTAATACTGGGCGACCTGCCAGTATATATATATATATATATATATATATATATATATATATATATATATATATATATATATATATATATAGGTGTTTGATAAATCATTACGGCAGATTTAATATTCTAGCTATATCTTGAATTATACCGTTAAAATAATTTTTCTTCTTAGTTAGTCTTGGTTGAAATTAGATAAACAAATTATTGTGTAAAAAAGTTCCACCCAAATATCTTACATTGGACAAGAAAGACCACATTTTATTTAGCTGGGAAGTATCATTGCGGAATCAGGTTCCACAGACTAGTAGTTTTAGAAAAAATTACACTATACTCATCGAAGTTCTTGTTAGTTTGAATGAGAAAGAACATATTTAATAGTAGTAGTCTTTCGACTATTTTTGGTTGTAAATATTGTAATCTGCAATTTATTTGAATAAAATATCCAAAGATTTGAAAAGAAATACAATTTTAATAACATAATTCGTAATAGATACGAATGAAATATATTTTTACTGATATT
The DNA here is from genome assembly GCF_053919585.1 of Euprymna scolopes. Taxonomy (NCBI): domain Eukaryota; kingdom Metazoa; phylum Mollusca; class Cephalopoda; order Sepiida; family Sepiolidae; genus Euprymna; species Euprymna scolopes. Next base: position 3,813,338 of record NC_136490.1, read on the forward strand.
TATGCATAAATTAACACATAAATTGACCATTTAATTCATTTCTCATTTTTCCGATATCACTCCTGTAACATAGTGCTTAGGTAATCATAGTTGCTTTACTGATTATTTCTATAGCACAATCCTTATCTCCCTGTCATGTCATCTGTTTCAAACTTACATTTCATTTGAAAGCAAGACTTAAAGATGATCATATTATATTCTCTCATCAAAATTCTTTGTGCTCAACATACTGCGATTAAGTCAAGGAAAGTTATGGTTCATAAAGAATTATTTTGTCTAAAAATTTGATTTAAAATGCACTATTTCTTAACATCTAAACATGGTTGGCGTAAGACAGAGTTAAACTGCACTATTTCTTAACATCTAAACTGCTTAAATGACTCTATCAAAAACGTGTACTTCATTCATTAGAATTGTCTTGTTTATTTGTCGCGAGTAAAACTGTTATCTTTATAATGTAACGCTAGACTACATGTATTGACCTGTTTTATATGAGATTTTATATACGGAATGTTTTATATTAGTTCAAAATCACTTCATCTTTTCTCATTATATAATCCACATCATTTTGGTGATGCCTTTGATATAATGTACCTCCTCGTTTCTGTTAAAAGAAAAACATTATCTGCTTTTCTTGATGCATGAGTAAATGCTTGTCTTACAAAACATTAAAAATCAATTCAGAAAGCGACGTATTCTGAGGAGAAAAAAGATTCCAAAAGTCAGTAACATCGAGAAATAGTTATTGTTTGTTTTTTAGTGAATTTCATTTGAGGAGGAAATTTAATTGCGATATATTTATAGTTGCTTTCTTTATTTCTTTCATTAGATCACTCACGGTAGGCAAGCGGCCGCGCGCAGGCACACACACGCACACACACATATGTCTATTGGTGTATATTTCTTATTGCAAACAATGAAAGTATGTAAAGAGAATTAAAAGTAATGTGATATATATATATATATATATATATATATATATGCATAAACAGAATATATTGAATTATAAACATCACATATGTTAAAATGTCGCGTAACATATGCATACAGTTAAAGAAACAACATTTAAAAACACTCATATACACACAGACAAAAGCACCAGCGCACAATTATAGACATACACACTTATATATATATATATATATATATATATATACATACATATATATATATATATGTGTATATATACATATATGTGTGTATATATGTATATATATACATACATATATGTGTATATATATATACATATATGTATGTGTGTATATATATGTGTATATATACATATATATATGTGTATATATATATATATATATATATACATATATGTGTGTGTTTGTATGGGACAATGAAAAAGGAAATTGCAAAATGAGTTATATATATATATTAAATAATGGGTTGCCTTTACGTTAGGACATCCTGGGGGTGATTCATTTAACACAAATAAAATATTTGAGAATATTTTGTGTGTTTGTAATATGAGAGGACGTGTTGGCTTTAATGACCCATCGCCGTAAAGAATAAAAGATGTGTGGTTGTTTTCCCATAAAAATATATTGTCGATAATTTTCGAGAAAACGTATTTGTTACAATTAACAAAATTTGATTGCATTTTTTATCAGTGTGTTTCTGTTAGAGTAAAACACATTTTCCAAATCTAAATTCGAATGATGTCCTGTAAGCATACGTTTGCTGATATAAGCATATATGTAAAAGCCTTTATCTTGTTTAATTATGTTAAAGTTTATACTGCATAATGATGTATTAAGCCTTAATTATAAGTAAATATATAATTATTGGAGACTACTGTAATAGTCCAAAACAATTTATTTGGATTTATATTTATGTATTTTATGGTTTGTATCTTTTACTGATCATACAATCATTCAACCAAAGAGAAATATGCGAATCCATGCGAAAAAGTCATTACACTTGTTGTGTTTACTCCTGTATACATCAGTAAGCCATTGTGAATATGTTTCGTATAGTATAGACAAAGTTTATATTTAACAAACGTCGTTTTCGTTTACTTTGGACCACATACGTATATAAAATTATTCAATATCAATATCAATAAGGGTTTTATAAGTCGTAGAGGAACTCCTCCCTTGACTTTAGTCATCTATCTCTGTCGCGAGCTATCCGCTACTATGTGGGACTTATGTGTTGTATCAGCTCGTCCCTTCATCTCGTTCTTGGTCTTCCCTTTGACCGCTTATGTTCACCAGGTGTCCATTTAGTTGTCTTCATGGACCATGTGTTGTTTGGTAATAGTTTACTTGTTTTAATATTGTCTGGATACGTGCTCTTACGTATGTGTTTTTATGGTTTGATGGAGATATTGTGGTGGCAACCACTTATTTGCATATGCGAATAACATAACACCATAAATGGCAAGCCTAGGTTGGCCTTGGTGTGTCTTACTCAAATGCCACCAGAAGTGACGCCGAAGAGCGTACATGTCCTCCCACCAAGACTCTCTGACTCGACACCGTCATTTGTACATATTGTAAATATACCTTTTCTTTAATACACTTATTATTGCGTTATCTTGTTATTTGCGTCTTCATTGTATTTCCTTACTAATTATTGTTCAACCTTGCAACCACAACAGTTGGCGACGAGATATGAAGCGTCCAATATAACAGTTTGACGAAGAACTATTTAAAAAAAAAGTAGAACGCAAAGGTTGACCATTTTTTTAAGGAATGCAAAGTGTTGACGAGCAAACGGATTTTACGCTAAAGAGAAGTTTCAACTCAAGTGAAAAAAAAAACTCTAACGTGGCAAAAGCGACAATTTACGCCGTTTTCTGGGAATCCGACTTGCAAACGAATGTAAAAGTGAATGTTTGTTTTGTCGCTACAAGACAAATCTTACTAAAGGACCAACTTGCAAACGAAAAGCGAACTTTGTTCTGTCGCAAAAACGACAGGTCAGACCCGTATTACGAAAAGCAAGGAAGTAACCTACGAAAAAAGTTCACCAGTGGATTCTAATTACTGTTCTCCGTAAACAAAACAACAACTAAAGGACTTTTTAATTAATGTTTTGGTTGACGTCGGTACTAAAAGGAAATACCACAGCTAAAACTAAAATTCAAGGAAAGGATTTTTTTTCTTGAAGTTGTCACTGAATAAGGGATAATACAGTAAAACGTCACGGAAAAAAGGTAATCTCAATTTAAGAGGTATTTTAATTACTAAAATACTAGAGAAAAAAAAACTCAAAGAACTAAATGTACTGCATACATTTATTCAATTGTGACTCGAAAAAAAAACCAAACTTTTATTTTGAGGAAAGAGTTACTTATTAATAAGTGCCTAAAAATGGAAAGTCAATTCCATTTCGTGATTCCAGATAAACCTGTTTTATTTTTTTTTTGCAGCGTGGCTCGCAAAAAGAATATATTATTGCAAGCAGCGATATTATTATTGAAAACAGGAGCTTACAGCAATTTGCTTTTTTGTTGTAACCCAAACCGGTGTATAGTGTACATGGTACAATATATTTTTTTAACTACACACTAAAAAAAACAAAAAAAAACATGGAAGACTTATCAAAAATGTTCATGCAATTTTTACAAGCACAGGCTGAGCGGGATGAACGCAGACAAGCTACACAAAACGAACTTTTGCAAAAACAAATACAGGCACAGGCTGACCGCGAGGAAAAGAGAGAGGACAGATAATTGAAATGGCAGCAGGAACAAGAAGAAAAGCAGAAAATGGCACAATTAAAGCAGAAAAAAACTGCAATTGGAACAGGAAGAAAGGCATAAGAAACTACAATTGGAATATGAAGAAAGACAAGATGAACGTTTTGTTAAAACACTGGAACTACTAAAGAGTAGTCGAGAAAATGTCGACAGTGTTAATTTCTCCCATACAACTATTTTTAATAGCATGGACACATTTCATTATGTGCCTGAGGAAGAGAAGAATTTTGAAGCATACTACACAAGATACGAGGATGTTTTTCAACTGGACTGTAAAAATTGGCCAAATAGTCAGAAAGTGAGCCTCTTACTCAGAAATTGGGTACATCAGAACACAGCAAGTTCGTAGATTACATATTACCTAAAAAAACTGCGGAATTAGAGTTCATGGAAGCTGTAAAATTACTAAAAGAATTATTTAATCCAAATATATCTCTTTTTCATAAAAGATGGCTGTGCATGAATCTAAGAAAGATGGACAAACAAGATTATTTGACATACGCATCAGTTGTCAATAAAAACTGCGATAATTTTAAGCTTGCAGAACTTACTGTAGAAGATTGTAAATGTCTAATCTTCGCTCAAGGGTTGGTTTCCACGAAAAATGCAGAAATACGCAGACGAGTGTTGTCTAAGCTGGAATCTGAGCAAGATTTAACCCTCCAGAAACTAGCAGAGGACTGTGAAAGGGCCATGACACTAAAAAAGGATTTAAAAAATATAGAAGAATCCGGAGTGGCATATGTAAGAAAAGTTAGAAAACCGTACGCACCAACCATGAACTTTGCAAAGAAAAGCAATGGAACGGGATATTCCAAAGATAATAAGCATAAATATAGTACACAATATAACAAGCCTCTTCCTAGATATAACTGTAAGAGATGTGCAGAAAAGCATTGGGAATCAGATTGCCCTTATAAGAAGAAAAAATGGCACATTTGTAAGAAGGTGGGACACAAAAGCGATTGCTGCAGATATAAAGATTACACCAGAAAGAGAGTACAGCAAACAAAATCAAATACAAAATTAGACTAAGATCGGCGAAAATACGTAAAAGTGGAAATATTTAAAACATCAATAAAGTTACAACTCGACTCCGGCTCCGATGTTTCTATAATAAACCTGAATACGTGGAAAAAGTTGGGAAAACCGGCCATGATGAAAACAAGTAAAGCAGCCCGGACGGTAACTGTCGGGGGTATAATATTTGAAGGAGAAGTTGTCCTCCCGATAAAATTGAAAGGGATTTCGAAGAAATTAAAAATATTCGTACTAAAAAATAGTGAAAATCTGTTTGGAATAGATTTAATTGAGAAATTCGGACTATGGGATAAGCCAATCAATACATTCTGTAAAAAATAAGAATGTTCTTCTCCAACAACAGTAAATATAAAAGACGACTTAAAAGAATTATTTCCTGAGGCATTTACGACTAACTTAGGTCGCTGCAATAAATTCAAGGCCTCGTTTGAACTTAAAGAAAACGCCAGCCCAATTTTTAGAAAAAAGCGAAATGTTCCGTTCGCTGGGTTGGAAAAGATTGATAAAGAATTAAATAGATTGGAACAGACGGGAATTCTATCAAAAATAGAACACAGCGAGTGTGCAGCCCCCGCCGTATACGTAAAGAAAAAGAATGACGAAGTTAGAGTGTGCGCAGACTTTTCGATCGGGGTCAACTCCCTATTAAAAGATCACCATTACCCCCTACCAAGCCCAGAGGAAATATTCACAAAGTTTAATGGGGGTAATATCTTCTCCAAGATAGACTTGCAAATACCGGTCGAGGAGAATTGCTCAAAAATACTATGCATCAATACGCATAAGGGATTATACAAATACAACCGATTGCCTTTTGGCATCAAAGTAGCGCCTGCAATCTTTCAGCAAGCGATGGACACCATGCTAAGTGGTATTGAGTGCGCATGTGCATACCTGGACGACATTGTTGTCAGGAGCAAATCCCTAGAAGAACATAAGGAACATTTGAAACAAGTATTTACTCGAATACAAGAATTCGGCTTTAAAGTGAAAGAAAGTAAATGTGACTTTTGTATGAGCGATATTAAGTATCTTGGACACATAATAAACAAACATGGACGACGTCCAGACCCGGACAGATCTGCGGCAATAAAAAATATGCCAGCACCCGATAATGTAACAACCTTGCAGAGTTTCTTAGGACTCGCAAATTATTACCAATCTTTTATTGAAGGAATGCATAACTTGCGAGCCCCCTTAAATAATCTGCTTAAAAAGGATACACCGTGGAACTGGACGCAAGAATGTCAAACCGCTTTTGACAAAATAAAGAGCGCACTAACATCCGAATTATTCTTAACGCACTTTGACACAAACTTAAAAATATTCGTCGCTAGTGACGCTAGCTCCTACGGCTTAGGAGCATGCATTCAACATATTATGCCGGATGGGTCTAGAAAACCAATAGCGCACGCTTCGAGAACGCTGATACCAGCCGAAAGGGCATATTCACAAATCGAAAAAGAAGCGTTGAGCATAATCTTTGCCGTGACTAAATTTCACCGATATTTATATGGTAGACAATTCATACTTGAAACCGACCATAAACCGTTAGTCACGATCTATGCATCAAAAAAAAGGATTGCCGGTATACACCGCAAATAGATTGCTGCGCTGGGGTACAATACTACTTAATTACGATTTCCAGCTACAACATCTAGCATCAAAACAGATTTGCCATGCGGATGGACTGTCAAGACTGATACCACAGAAACACAATCTGGAAGAATCAGTCATTGCAGCAATTCGGACAAATGTTGAAGTAAAAAATATGGTAGCAAACATCATTAAGGAACTACCCGTAACTTTGTCGGACATTAAAAGGGAAGCCGAGAAAGACGAATATATAAAGGACACAAAAGAGAAAATTATAACGGACACAAAGGTGCAGGAAATTTTCTCCATATGTGACGATGTGTTACTGTACAGCGAGAGAGTGGTAATACCCAAAACATTGCAGAATAGGATGTTAAGAGATTTCCACACAGGACATCCGGGGATAAATCGAATGAAGTCGTTAATGAGAAGCTACGTGTACTGGCGTAACATGGACACTGACATAGCGACAACAATTGATAAATGTAAAGGATGCCAGTTAGCGGCAAAATCTCCACCTATAGTACACAAACCTTGGCCGAAAACCGACCAACCATGGTCGAGAATCCACATGGACTTCGCTGGTCCAGTAGGTGAAAACTATTATTTAATTGTAGTGGATAGTTTCACAAAATGGCCGGAGGTAATGCGTTGCAGGAATCCAACAACGAACAACTCAATAGGGTTCCTACACGAGTTGTTTGCAAGATTCGGTGTACCAGACACACTGGTCACTGACAACGGAACGCAGTTCATATCCGCAGAGTTTAAGGAATTTTGCGACACGTTCCGAGTGAAGCACATCACGACTCCGCCGTATCATCCAAGGTCGTACGGCCTCGCGGAAAAGTTCGTGGACACGCTAAAACGAGCGTTAAAGAAATCCATTGGAACACCAACAGAAGAAGCTTTGCAACAATTCTTGCAAGTATATAGGATTACACCACATCCTAGTACACCATCAAACATATCACCAGCTGATCTAATGTTTGCCAGAAAGGTAAAATCAGCGTTTGACAAACTATTGCCAAGGCAGGCAATTATCCGAAACACTACACACACGGGAGGAAAGAAATAGAGATCGAGTATATTTTAAGTGCTACAGAAATAACACATCTTACTGGGAATGTGGAGTAGTGGATAAACGCATTGGTGATTGTACATACATGATGAAAGGTCCACAGAATATACATAAAAGGCACCTAAATCAGATAAAAAAAACGTCATATCCAAGATGATGATGATACGACAACAGTCGAAGTGGAGGACACCATAGATATCATATACGAATCTTTTAATTTGGAACCGCCTCAAAATGCACCTGAACCCGAAGATCAGGTAGGAAAAGAAAAGTGAATGAACCATTAATGGTAAACCCAAAAAGAAAAAGATATTGAAATCTGTGTGACTTCAAATCTTGGGAGGGGGGTGTTGTGATCGCAACCACTTATTTGCATATGCGAATAACATAACACCATAAATGGCAAGCCTAGGTTGGCCTTGGTGTGTCTTACTCAAATGCCACCAGAAGTGACGCCGAAGAGCGTACATGTCCTCCCACCAAGACTCTCTGACTCGACACCGTCATTTGTACATATTGTAAATATACCTTTTCTTTAATACACTTATTATTGCGTTATATTGTTGTTTGCGTCTTCATTGTATTTCCTTACTAATTATTGTTCAACCTTGCAACCACAACAGATATTGATGCAGTGTTGGGAGATCAAGATGTTTTTTCTTTCTGTCTTTGAGAGTAATGTCTAGCATTACCCTCTCAATCCTCCCTTGTGCCACTGCAAAGATCTCACTTTGGCGAGTTGTCAGGGCCCATGTTTCACTACGAAGATCATCACAGGTAGCATATATTTTTGAAGGTGTTCTTTTTGATTGACATATTTGCTTTTCGGCTTCTCCTGATATCTCCCACTTTCCCAAAAGCTGCCCATCTCAGTGTTATCCTCTTTATTTCAGGGAGGAGATTTTCAACTTCCGTTATTTTCTTTCTCAAATAGACATAGCTTTCTTCTTCCTCAATGGTCTTTCCATCAACAATAATTGACGACTTAGCAGCACTCTGGTTTAAGATCACCTTGGTCTTTCCAAGAGGCATGTTGAGGCCAACCGGTTTGCTTTTAGAGTGAATGTTGTTTAGTATATACTTTAGTTCCTGAGGAGAGTGTGCCATCAGTACTATATCATCAACAGAGATGTGATGTGACAGGTGTCTGCCATCGATGTTGATTCCCCCCCCCCCACAATTCGACTGATTATCGAATCCTGGAGGCAGGCTGTGAAGAGTTTTGGCGAGATGTTGTAACCGTATCTTTCCCCTTCTTCAGCGTGATCTTGTTGCTGTCACGATGAAGATTTAAATTAGAAGTAGGCCCATTGTACAGGTCCTCCAGCAAGGTGATGTATGTAAAGTCAACTCATTGGTTCTCGAGAGCAGTGAACATTGGATCAAAATCTACAGAATCGGAAGCCTTTTCGTAATCCAAAAGGCAAAGCATCGCGGCAATTTGTATTGAACTTTTCCACTGGAGAGGCACTACTAAACAGTCTTGTAAACATGTCAACACCGGGTTCATAACCGCTCTGTTGTACTTCTACGGTACCACCATCATCTCCTGCAGCCTCCCTGACTCCAGTCGCTTTACAGCTGCCCTCACTTCTAATTAGTGGATGGGAGGAGGATATTCCTCAGATTTGTTCAGTGCACTAAGGGGTGGATGCGTCCTGCTTATCTGATGGCATAGCTGTTAGCATAGAACTCATCGTACGTTGAAACAATTCTGTCTAGGTTACAGATGAGAGTGCCATCTTCTCTTTTGAGATAGGTGATGGTGTTTCCCGCGAGCTGATGCTTTTTTGAGAGGCTTAATGCCTTTGTTTACTCCAAGGGCTTCCAGTATTTGTTGTCCATTGAAGATCGGAATCGCTTTTGTCATTCTGTGACTCAGTATTTTGCACATTCTTATGTATTCGATGCCGTTTACATTTGTACTATCTCTTTTCATCTCATGTTTTTCTATCAGCTTTTTTTTTGTACTTATAGACATTGTGTCTGGTTTCTGTGGTTTGTATTGACTAGCTGTTCTCAGCGCGGCCCAGGTGATCGCTAGTATAACATTGTTGTAGTCAGTGATTTTATATACTTATGTTGCTAGCGCCTGAAATATGTTGGATAGTAGTAGCTGAATCTGTGATGACCTCCTGCTACACCCTGGCCGTTTTGTTTCTTGTGTCGCTTGTCTTCTCTAGCTTACTGTCTATGGTAAGAGACATTCTGATCATCTTTAAACTGTTCATGACAGAAACAGCAGTCGCAGTGTGAGGCCTGTTGTTGTTCATGTTTTTTGTGGTGCCATTAGTGAATATTCGAATCCATTGGCTGTTTTCTTTTTTTTTTTTTTAATAACATTTTCATGATCTTTAACTGGTGGTGTTCTTAAAATACAACCAGTGTTTTACTTCTGCCGTTCCTTGTTCCATAACCGTATGATTCAAATGTATTTCCTATTCCAACATTTCCCTTGTAGTCCCCAATTAGGACTTTGCTAGTAAAAGAAGTTTATCGACTTCATAGACCATCTCCACCTCTTCATCAGTATAGCCTGTTGTTGGAAGTTAAACCTGGATGACGTTAATGAGGTATCCCTTGTTGATCTTGCTGGTGAGATGTGCCACTCTGTCTGAAACGCCATTGAAATGTGTGATGTTTCCTGCAACATTCTTGTTAAGCACAAGCCGACCCAATTGTAGGAGGTTCCCACCCTTATGATATAAGTGTTGTCCGCTATTGTTAAAGATGAGGCATCCTTCACCCTAGCGTCTTGTTTCACACACTCCTATAACCTCAAAATTTGCTATCCTGTTGTCCGAACATGCTGCCATTGGAATGTTAAGATGGGAATGTACAACACGAGGTCACTGTCTATCGATGTTAGGGTCATTCAGAAATCTTTAGCACCATCTATTCTCTTGCTGAGCCGGAAACGGTGGCTTGAGAACTACTGAGGACTAAGGCCGGTTTTCTATCCTTGTACGTCATAGTCCTGGGGTTTTGTCATACTTACCACGCTTGGCCTGCGGCTGGAGGAGTTTGCTAGATGGCCGTTGTCACTTTGTGCTAATCCGCTTTTAAATAAGTGTTTGTTTGTCTTGCGAGATGTCTGGTTACCCTTCAAATCAATAAATTTATTCATATATGCAAAATTCTTATATTTCACTATGATATTACTTATTTGTACAAATATTTATTTTTGTAGCCTTACGCATAACTTATCTATACATAATAATGCTTATATATATATATATATATATATATATATATATATATATATATATATATATATATATATATTAAACGCACGGACACACACACACACACATATATATATATATATGTGTGTGTATGTGCGTGTGTCTGTAATGAATATATATATATATATATATACTGCATTTTCGAAATCATATCCTTCAATATCGATAAAGTTTTCGAGTTTCATAACTTGAACTACGTTACATTTAAATTTACGTTTTCTTTATCTTTTACCCAAAACAAGAAACATAAAAAAATACGAAAATAAAAGTTGATTTTTTTCTATTCCTTTAGAAATACTTGCCCGAAAGTTATTTTAAAATTGATCATGAAATCCGACCGGAAAATCGATTGTTTTCTGTCTTGCACAAACTTTAATTTAAAAAACATAGAGAGTTTGACTAGGGATTTTTTTTTGAGAAGTGTATGACGCAAGAACTGGAAATAATGAAAAATGGTAAAATAACCAAAAACCAAGCATGAATGTTTTCCTTCGTCCTTTGATAGATTGGGCCGGAAAGTTTAAAATGTAAACACATAACAACTCCAAAAAACAAGAATCAGTTACAACAATAAAAGAAAGGTAATCAAAAACAACTTACTTGATTGATTTGGCTAAGAGTCTTTCTTTATATTGCTACATAAATTTTTATACTTGTTCACCGTTTGTTCGTTTGTTTAAGATGCCGTTAAATGTGTGAGTTTTTGCCTATTTATATCGGACTACCGACATAATTTATTATTATTACTATTATTATTATTACTATTATTATTATTATTATTAGTAGTAGTAGTAGTAGTAGTATAACGATAAAACAAATTAATAAAACGTTAATTATTTAACTAATTCAATATTTAACAAAATACACTGTGTAACACTCGAACACTTACAGGCTAATATGTACAATAGCACGAAAAATCCAATTCCGTCTTTTCTTGTGAAGGTAGAGACATCTTCCTTCCAAATTATCACTTTCGAGAATTTTGCGGAGAATCTTGGGAATGATAAAATTATCAACTGATTCCATAAGGATATTTTAATGATGAAGAAACGAATGGAATCCTGCTAGGATGTTACTAACAGAATAAAAAACAAAAGCAATGCACTAAACACTAAACGGTTAATAGAAAAATATTGTTTAAAACTTTGGTTTCAATTCTTAAAACAAAATTATAAAATTATGATTTATTCTATATGAAACAAGTGCCTTATCTTGTAAAATAAAAGTAATATTAATACTGGAATAAAAAAAGCCTACAAAGCCTTAAGTGGGATGTTTATTATATTAACTTAGGGTTGTTGCACAGTAATTTATATGATATATACATTTAAGTTTGTTTGAGAAAAAAGGCTTCCGTTCAGATATCATATTGAAGCCTCTATATAGAAATTATCAAGGAGTTTTCTAGGATGTCATGTTGACTAAGAAAAGTGAAATCACGTGTAAGACATTCACTTGTATAATAGCAATGGGGGACAGTTAGTTAACCGGGACATAACATATGTATTTAACGTGTATAAACTCTCCTCTCCCCTCGGTCGGCTGCCGGTATTTCTGTTTGAAGAACGCATTTTAAGGAGTTAATTCTACAAAAAATAATTATTGTAAGCTTATCTAGATCGGTCATTTTACACACACACACACACACACACACATATATATATATATATATATATATATATATATATATATATATATACATACACGCTTCTTTTTAAAGTCGAGGATTATTTGGGAAATAAAGGCGGTCAACTAACCTCGTGCAAGTTCACGAGTTCCGGTCGTTTGAACATTATTAATGTACTTAACACTGTGCCTATATTTTCAATTAATCCGGTAATTCTCCTGGTGGTTGATGGCGGCTGAAAAGTATCATGCTATCACATTTTGGTAAAACATGGTATTGTAGCGGGTCCAGCATCTCCAAAGAAGTAGTAACCGTCCGTGACTTCGTGCACTATTTATAGTGAAAGCATGAAACTTTTGTGACGGTAGGCATAAAAATATTCCTTATATATATATATATATATATATATATATATATATATATATATATATATATACAGAGAGAGAGAGAGAGAGAAAGAGACAGAAACCGAGACAGAGATACATAGATATATAGATAAATAGATAGATAGATAGATAGATAGATAGATAGATGCTCTTCTGATGACCCAATATAATCTATGAGACGAAATACCCCCAAACATGCCTATACACAATTTTAAAAGATATGCTATGAAATCACCCCAAAAGCACCATCCTATAAAACCTAGACGAGGAAAGCCCTAGAAAGGCGCCTTATCTCGCTCTTGACATTAACTTTATCCGAAAAGAAAACAGCTAATAAAGATCAGTATATACAAGCCTATGAGCTCTTTCTTGGGGAACGCATCTGATACGTATGCAACTCCTTTCTCTCTCTCTATCTTTCTCTCTCTCTCTTTTTCTCCCTCTCTCTTTCCCCCACCTATTTCATATATTCCGGTGTCTGGTGGAACAACTAAAAACCCGCCTAACTCTCACCATCTTATTTTATCTATTAAATATTAAAACCTAAAATTGAAATTCTTCCCCTGCTCCTCTCCTTACCCCTCTTTCTATCTCTTCTCTCTGCCCTCCCCTGCTTATATCCCTATCTCTATCCGCGTCTAGCTGAACTTCCTTACCCCCAAAACAGTCTAATGTTCTATAAATCTCATCACTTAACGATTGCCGATCTCCGCCCCCGTCTTTTTTGTTTCTCGTGTTTCCTCTTAAATCATTTTTCCAAATAATAGTAACCATTTCTGTAAAATCTGACGAAGTTGCTGGATCGCAAATATGATTCGGTAACCGAAACATGTGTAACTAAACAGATAAAACGGTAATAAAATATAAAAACCACACACACACACACACACACACACACATATATATATATATATATATATATATATATATATATAGTCATCCACATGCAGTACGGTTCCGCTGTTACACAGGTCATCAGTGCGTCTATGCATAGCGTATATGCAGTACACACACACACACACACACACACACACGCATACACACACATATATATGTATATGTATATATATATATATATATATATATGTATTTATGTATATATATATATACATAAATATATATATACACATGTTTTACTGTACAAAATATATAAAGTGCTTTAAATAAGGTCAGGAAGACTCTATAGGCCCCTTTCATTAACAAGCTCATCAGGAGTCAATCGTTGAATTTCTATCAACTGTAAATCAAATGTCACGCAAGAGCGAAGACTATACTGGGGATTACTTATAAAATTATAACGAATGAATGAAATGAAAACAATTATATATATATATATATATATATATCATTAAATGAAGGGCGAATGGGATTACAAGTAAAAAACAAAATACGAGTAAATTATACGTTGTAAAATATATACAAAGTGGGATATGTAGGGAAGTTAAAACTTAAAATATATATTTTACGAATTCCTTCTGTCGATAGATAGAGGTCCTGTGCGAAAGTATAGAGACTGACTTCAGAATCCTACATCACAATTCAACGTTCAGTGTGCTGGTGTCTATGTAAGTCGAACCCGTTTAAATTTGCAGACAAGAATAAACCAACATGTCCAGAAAGCATCAGACAAGATAAGCCTCGACAACCCTCGTTCCCATTGTAATCTGCTATTGGTCAGCACCTCGCTGAAAATCCAGCGTATGCCAATGCATATAATATGGACTGGTTAAGGATTTTACACCGGGCTGACTCTTCGAATCACCTGAGGATTCTGGAGTCAGTCTCTATCCTTTCACGTATGACCTTTGTCTGCTGACAGAAGAAATTCGTAAAATCTTTGGACTTATTTGGGGATATATTTTAAATTTTAACCTACCCGGATATCCCACTTTGTACATATATTTTATACAATCGTATATATTTTACAACGTATAATTTACTCGTATTTTTTACTCGTAATCCCATTTACCCTTAACTCAATTATATATATATATATATATATATATATATATATATATATATATATGTATATATATATATATATTTCATTTATTCGTAATAATTTTATAAGTAATCCCCACTTAAGTCTTCGCTCTTGCGTAACATTTGTTTTACACTTGATAGAAATTCAACGATTGTCTCCTGATGTGCTTGTTGATGAAAGAGGCCCCTACAGTCTTCCTGACCTTATTTAAAGTGCTATATATATATATATATATATATATATATATATATATATATATATATATATATATATATATATATATATAATCTTAGTAATAAGCATTAAATTACTGAGCACTTGAAATGAGTGTTTTTGTGTGGATCGATGAACGAAGATGAGAATCGATCGATGAAGATAAATGTCAATCGACAGATGTCGAGATACTATCAAGTTCTTCATCGCTGCAAGCACAGACGCCATGTTGTCTCAGCGTTGATGGATTAACGCGCAGCCCGATTGGAAATGTCTACAGCAGTAATGAAACGAGGCACTTTATTTGATGTCTTGTATTGCACGGGGTAAGACGAAAATGGTTGCGACCTGATGAACGGGTAGATGGAGAGACTGGGAATAAAACCAATAACTTCGAGGGGTTCGTTTGATCTGCGATTTACACGATTTGATGTGTTTACCGGCATGCGACTTATTAACAAGTGACCTCTCGTAAATAGAATGAGGCTTCCACCATTTATTTTGCTGTATCAAATAAAATGCTGTTTGGCTTACAGAAGTGAATGGATATTATTATGATGTATTTCTTACTACATATTAATTGTGTGAGTTCAGTGGTGTTCAGTCCTCACGAAATCAATGTATGGATGGATGGATGGATTGACTGAGACGCTATGTGTAAGATTATGCTTCGAGATTAAGATTATGTCTGATTATGTTCGAATATGCTTCAATAATGTGTCGCATTGACGCAGCCGTTTGTTGAGGTAAACAAAAACTAGTGAACGGCACGGATTAAATGTTTAGATTCAGATTAAAACAGACAGTCCTCATCCTTTCTCAGAAATATTTTACAAAAAATTTAACTAACGTAAAGAAAACGGGAGTTACAAAGATATCGAAAGTCAAAACAAAAATACACTAGCTACATTTTTAATGAACGTGCGCTGGTTAATGCTATTTGTTCTTTGATTTTAACGTTTTTATTGTTCTATAATTAACCTTTATGACCTAGTTAAACACATTTGTTTAGATGTTAACAAATAAATATAACGGCATAAATAAAATAGGAATTGATTCAAACACGCTTTAACGTATTAGTTCTATATCTTGGTTGATGACAGATACATCCAGATTGCAACTGGTGATTGCTTACATTCAGTATGCCGCGATTAAAAATTATCAACCATATATTTTTGATCATGTACGTAATCATTGAGATCATAAAGTGTTAAAATGAAGAATAACGTATACAAAAAAGGATTACATTGCCAAAAAACAACACTTTCTATTTATTATCGATTTATAAACATGAATGGGTTTCCCTTTGACATTTC
Organism: Euprymna scolopes; assembly: GCF_053919585.1. Classification (NCBI taxonomy): domain Eukaryota; kingdom Metazoa; phylum Mollusca; class Cephalopoda; order Sepiida; family Sepiolidae; genus Euprymna; species Euprymna scolopes. The sequence goes on from NC_136490.1 coordinate 3,829,542, forward strand.
ATTTATATATTATGTGTCAAACACTTATACATTACATCAATATGTGTATTTTACGATAACTGGGCGGCCAAACGTTCTATCGACCTTTTCTATTACATTTTCATCCATCATTTTACCATTGATATTATTAAAAGCCGGTATAAAATATATTAAATTGGCCTTTGCTTTTTGTAAAATTTCCTTTAGGAAGAGACATTTATGCGTTGCATATAACTGAGATAAATATAAAAATTAAAATGTTTGCAAGTGAACATAATTTTGCATAAACTATGATAACTAATATGTTGTAGTTTCGAAGATTACCTTCGTTTCATCAGACATTGTCCCGGACAAAATAGCTTTATAACCGTGGGCCTAGATCGCCGATTTGTTTTAATAAAGAAAATAGCAAGTCCTCAAGTGTGGTTGTGTTTTTTTAGGTAAAACAACGAGTCGAATACAGAAAAATAAAAGTATTCCAAAATGTTTGGGGGTGTATAAGGGCCAACACCTTGTATTCGAGATTTTGCTCGTGAAAATGTAAATTATTTATTTCGGCATATCTTAGTGAAAAATGATGAAGTTCTTCAGGGCTTGTTGTAACTCAAATAATGCTAATGGAAAATGGTATATATGTATACAACGCCCTGACAATATGTTCGGACACATTAGTATTCGATTGCCGAGTACCATAGAGTGGCAAAAATTTCGCCAATAGAATAGCATAAACATATAAAGACAATATCTGTAATAAAAAAGGAAAAAAATCGATTAGGAAAGCAAAAATATTTAATTTTCATCATTTTTACAAAACACACGCGATATTATTTTTCGGACATTGATGAAAAACTGTTAATAGTCTGTAATATCACCTTTCTTCTCAATAACTTTTATCTATCTCTCTTCATAATGATCGAAGATATGTACAATAACATCTCTACGTGTGTCTATTAGTTGTTTTTTGGGTAAGTAAGTTCAGAGGATTTGATGGATTTAATTTTATTTACATTTTTTTATATATGTAAGATTTTGGTTGGATCTCTTACTTTTGTTCCACACAAGTCATCAACACCTGTTAAGATCCCAATTTTGTACTTTAGAACATGGGTATCCCCTCCCAATGAAATATTGATTATTATGTTCAGTGTAAAGCCGCATTAGATATAATTTATTAAAATATGTAAACATGTACTTACATGTCCATATAGCAATTCCTAAATGATTGGATTACAAAATTGAAGTCGCCAAAAGTAATTTGTGTTCTTGTCCGGAATTGCACCTATACAAGAATATATATATATATATATATATATATATATATATATATAATATACATGTCCATTACAAAACGGAAATATATTTAAAACATCATGTAATAGTTGCATTTTATTGGTAATAGAAATCCGACTGTCTTGTGTAACCAGATTGCGCCCTTGCTTGAATCTTGTCTTTCACGATGAGGGGATTCCATCTTTTAAAACAGGGATGACAATTGAATTTTATATATATATATATATATATATATATATATATATATATATATATATATATATATAAGAACAAGCAGTTAATAAAACATGTTAAAACATTTTGAAAAAGAGTTATATATATATATATATATATATATATATATATATATATATATATATATATATATATATATATATACGAAATTCGTTCCCATAGTCGAGTCTCTTATTTCAAGTCCATCATACACGAGTTGCGCAAGCATTTCCCACAACATTTTCCATTAAATTTAGATTTGGGTATTTAGCAGGCCATTCCAAAGTAGTCATATTCAATTTATCCATCAATTATTTCATGAATTTTGACACATGGATGATGCAATTGTCTTGCTGTAGAACTAAATCATTCCGCATCTTTCCTCTTATCTTTGGTAGGCCTTTCTTGTTCAGCAGCTCTTTGTAGTTTTCATTGTTCTGTCGTCCTTCCAGCCACTCCAGCCATATATTATCATTAACAAAAATTATACCCCAAACCATATCTCTTCGTCCTACCATATTTCGTTTGTTCAGTACAACAGGCTCACCCCTTCTCGACAAAGTACACCATCAATCGGACCCATCAAACTTGAAACGCTTCTTATCAGTAAATATAAACTTCTTAAAGTCAACATGCTTTTTAACCACCTTTCAGAACTCTCCTGTCTTGCTCCTTTGTGTTTCACTGTAAGCGTAATTTTTTCTTAGTCTTTGCATACTTCAAATCCATCCTATGCAGCGTTCTTAGTATTGTTTGAATGTTTACAGCCAATTCACATTTCTCCTTCACTTTTCTTGCTGTATATTTTTCTCCCGTTTCCAAAAGCCGTGTCACAGTCCTCTTTATGCTCCTTTCAGTTCTCTTGCCAATTGATCTTTTCCGTCCTCTCTTCTTTTTCCGCTCGGAGTTTGTCTTCCGTATATATTCAACCGTTGATTTCGACAGCTTCAAATCCATGGCAATCCGTCTGATGCTGAAGCTATCTTCCAGTTTCTTCCGTGCTAAACAAACGACTTCTGTTGAATGCATTTACCCCATTAAACTTAATTGTTTTGTCAGTAGATTAGAATAGATAATTGATGACAGCTAAATGTACAAACAGAAAATTTGCATACAGCAACATATACATGAACATAGCTCTTTATAGAATTTTTCGTCATGTCCGAAGAATAATGTCGCACAAGTTTTCGCAAAAATCACAAAAAAAAAACTAAAATTATCAAAGCCAAACTAAAAAAAATGATTACACTATTAGTGGATTTTTACTCAACTACGTACTTACAATCTGCAAGGTTTTTGGCACTAGTAACTACCTTGAAGTACTTTTGTCAAAGTGTCCGAAACATACTATCGGCCCCCTGTATATTACAACATATACATCAAGGAAGATATATTCAAGAGAAACATAACATTTCTTTAATAGGTTGAAGAATTTTGCATGAGATCTAATAGTGGCATCATTTGCACCACATTCAATGAAATGCTTATACTGATGCAATTTATTGGACTGCTTCACAACATCAACATCAGATCGTAAAAGTAGTCTACAAATACCATCAGTAAACTGTTCAGTTGGTGATGTTTTTAAGGAATTGCTAATAGTTACGGATTTCTTTATTGTTGGACTCCAAACATTCCTCTGACACGTTTTCTCAATCCGGAACCATCATTCACAGTCATCAACTTGACTAACTGTTAAATTATTACACGGAGGGTTTTAAAGCTTCGCCGATTTTAAATGGCCACACCTACTCCTTATTGAACTTTAGCAAATAATTTTGATCTTATGAAGGTTAAAAGGTCTTGTATGCGATCAATAACCTCATCAGAGAAAGACGTGTTACTTGAAGGGAATTTGTTGATGTCACACCTTTTCCACCAGCATGATTACAATTCTCCAGATAGAGTTTTCTCGTGAATTTTGTTAACGACTCTTTCTCTGGAGAAACGCATTGGGTCATCCTAATCCATCAATGCACAAAGTTACATAACTTTGCAGACTCATATTTATCAATTTAGGCATGGATTATGCTGATACAGAAATTGCTTTTGCTGTAAAACCTTGCCTGGTCTTAAATTTACCACTAATAGTAGGTCTCCCATCATCATCATCATCATCTTCATCATCATCATCATCAAGAAGAAGAAGAAGAAGAAGAAGAAAAAGAAGAAGAAGACTGTTTATTTAGAATCCATCAAACATAAATTCAGGATTTGCCCAGTCTGTCTGCTTGCTAATACAAAGAATACAATCTGTCCCATCTAGTCCTGACACATGCGTCTTAGACTTTAAATCTCCCATTGAGTCATGAATTCTTATCTTTATATTATATGCCTTACTGTCAACGTGTACATACAGATCACAAAACGCTTCCTTCTGTTTTTCTTGTTATAACATCTTCACTCTCAACAACAGTGGCATCAAACTTTACTTCTGTAGCAGTAAGTTCGAGCACAGCTTAATTGCTTTTCTTATGCCGACTGTTTAAAAGAGGGAATTGCATCCATGATGATTTGAAGAGATGCAACTAGTCATAGAATTCTTTTCCACATTTTATGGCACAAGCATCATAACCAGAAGAGTTGGTTTGTGGAACTCCGACGTGTAATAAATTATTACTTGGAAGATTTGTTTTTGTGTAATGGACACTTGCCTATTTTTTCGTCTTATGTAAATCTATATAATTATAAAACTCAAATGACCTTGTAACGGGTGTTGAACCCAACATCCCGTTTACGACTTCCGGTTGCGCATGCGTACATAAACAGAACTCCATAACAGCATAAACAAATATACACAAACCGCTACTTTTGCAGAATTTAACCTGCGCACTAAAATATTAACGTTATTATTTAGAAATTATTATTTAACATGGTAAAGGGTGGTAATGTTTTGCAATTATTCTGTATTACAAGTATACTGTCGCAATTTCCTTACAAATAGATAAAGTTTGACCCGTTGACAACGTATTGTTTTACTGTGTACATTTTCAGCGTCCCAATTTTTTTTCGCGTTTAAATTATCCAAATAAACAAGTGTTAATAGTTTCTGCATCGTTCTTTTTACATTTTTTGCATCGTTAATTTCCGTATTACGTTTAAGTTATTTTAATTCAATTTCCTTATAAATAAATCTATTTTAATCTGTTGACAACCATAAAAGCATTTTACAACGTATTGTTTTACTGCGTACGTTTTCAGCGTCCAAATTGTTTGTTATTTCGCGTTTGATTTAAAACATATATAAAAATTCGAATTTATCTTTAAATAGTATGGTATCTGTTCAGTGCACATTTACCTATAACTATAGCAAATAACTTATAATTCAATGGCTGTAAGTTTGTTTTTCGAAAATATACAATTATGAAGAGAACGACTCATAGAAATCGATGTATATTCTTTTTTCATTTTAATATACTTTCATAGAAATATTTCTGTTATGTAACAAAAACTATTTTCCTTGCGTCTCAAGGGCCACGCTCATACATTAATTCCATAGTTAATATAATATACGGGTCACAGGTAGTCTAGTATCTATTTTTAATGTAAATATTGAGCTATAAAACATTTACTGCAAAGGAAAAAAATGAAGAAATGTTAAATGAGAAAAAGGAAAGTTTAAACAAAAGGAAAACAAGAGAATCGCAAATAGACACAGAACACTTTCAATAAGGAAATTCTTAATTTTTTGAAAATGTGTGTGTATGCTGCAGTTTATAAAAAAATCTATATATAAAAGTGAAAATATCTGTCTCTGTGTGTTTGTGTAGATTTTCCTACCACATATCTCCGTCAATTTTCGGTCTGGAGACTCGAGATTTGACATTTTTTTGGGAAAATCTTTTTACTCGTTTTTCGGCCAGGAATTTGGCTGTCAAGGCGTCAAAGTTCAACGATTTGGCCTTTGAAAACTCTACCAAACTCCTCCGCCAATTTTGTCTCTAAATACTTAAAATTTTAAATGTAGGTTACTTGAATCAAACTTTTTAACTTGATTTGTGGCCGAAGAAATATGTGTTAAGGGGTTAAAGTTAGGGTTGAATTTAATAAACATTTGACCGCTGCTGTCTCTTTTAAATTACTCAGCCAATTTAGGGTCAAAATATTTGAAGTTTTACATAAAGTAAATCCGGGATAAAACAAGATTTTCATCGGATAGGGTCAGAAATTTGAGCTGCCAGGGGGTCAAAGTTCAAAAGATTTAACCTTTGCGGGCTCTAGCAAACTACTCAGGCAATGTTAGGTCTAAACATTTGGAATTTATACATAACGGGTATTCAGACATGCGAGCATTTTAATTAATCTTGCGGCGTCAATTTGCCTGCCAAAATGTCAAAGTTGAAAGAGTTTAACTTTTTCAAATTCTACCAAATTCCTCCACAAATTTTGGGTTTAAAGACTTGAAATGTTAGATGTAAATTACTTTTACATGGGTAAAACTTTGTATTTTGATTAGAGACCATAATAATAAATGTTATGAGGTCAAGATTGCGGTCTCTACAAAATTACTCAGACAAATTTTGGTCTAAATATTTGAAATCTTGCATAATGTTTATTGACATGTAGAGCAAGATATGAACAGTACATACGGTCAGACAAAAGCTGGGATGAAATGCTAGTGATAAATAATCTAACAACAAGGCAGTCATTCACCATCCATATACAATTCTGGACAATATCTTCTTTGTAGCCTAAATTTCACTGATTGATATAATAAATAGTGATTGATTTTGCGCTACGAAACAGACACTGTCAGGAATTGTAAATGTAAACTAAATTAAAGGAAAAAGTAATATATTATAAGATGGAAAACATGAATTTATCGAATATACTTTTTTGTCATTTATTAACTTTATATATATATTATTTTTTAGGTTTTAAAATGTTCAATGAATATATATATATGTGTGTGTGTGTGTGTGTGTGTGTGTGTGTGTGTGTGTGTGTGTGTGTGTGTGTGTGTGTGTGTGTGTGTGTGTGTGTGTCCAGATTTGAGGTGTTCAAAAGTCGGGACTAATGAAGACAATGACGTTGTTAGCTAGTTCACAATAAAAAGTACAGAATATTATTTTCATTACTTGAGGGTAAACAGTTACATATGTTCGTTACAAATAGTCTTTTGTTTCAGTCACTAAGACATGAGCCTCTCGAGGCCACAAACAAAAATGAAAAAAAATGAAAATACATTTACAAAGGAAAAAACAACTCTTCAAATATATATATCAGGGTGGCCGAAAAGTCCCAGGACACTCTATTTTAAATGTTTTAATGCTGTTAAATGTGATTGATTTTAATATTCTAATGTTGTTAAAACAATTTATTTCATTTATTTTTTTCAGGTTATGACTGACATCAGTGTATTTACTGTTGAGGAGCGCTTAATTGCTGCTGTTTAATTAAAAATACATGTATAGTGTCCTGGGACTTTTCGGCCACCCTGTATATATATATATATATATATATATATATATATATATATATATATATATAAATACCATAAAAAGTTATTAGATCTCTAAAGAAGAAGATGAAAAAGGAAAAAAAATGGAAAGATAGCATTACAACCTATTTGAAGATTATTCAAAATTAGTTTAACAACTGGATATAAATGTGAAATGATTAAAATGGATCATAATTTTAATGGAACTATAAATTGTATAGAAAAGTGGAGATGGGGGTTTCTGTTTATACACTGATTTTCAGCGTGAAAGGAAAAGAAGATCCCACATATATTTGTTGACATCAAGAGTTACATGACATTATAAGTTAAGTTGGGCGTAAGGTGATAGATTAATGCAGACATATTCATAGCGAGACATACATCCATATATATATACATAGGTACAATATATATATATATTTATATATATATATATATATATATATATATATATATATATATATATATATACATACGTGTGCATGGCGACACCCACACACAAATGTATATATATATATATATATATATATATATATATATATATATATATAGTAGAAATGGTAATTGATAAAAACTGGTGATAGTGATCAATACTGTTGTAGATCAAATATGCGTTTTATTATGTTTTATTTTTTATTTATTTTATTTTTTTCTGTAAAAGTCTGAGGAAACTTCAGACGACCAAAAAACGGCCGGGTAGCTGACACAATAATGTATCCTAACAGAAAGATACGATAAAAAAAATAAAACGTATATATATATATATATATATATATATATATATATATATATATATATATATATATAACAAAATACGCACACGCACGATTGGACAATTTCATGTATAGATACATAAACATCACAGGTATATATATATATATATATATATATATATATATATATATATATATATATACATTTACATATACACCCACATATACATATGTACAAAATAGATATACAAGACATATATCTATATACATACATACGTACGAAATATACATATACATATACGTATATATATATATGCACAGTGAAACACACACATGTATACATATACATACAAGAAAATACGCACACGCAAGAATACAAAACTTTATGTATAGATACAAAAATAATCATAGGCATATATATACATACAGATATATATATATATATATATGTGTATATATATATGTATATATAGCAACATAGACATTTACATATACCCACACATATACATATGTACACAATAAATATACAAAGACGGACATCTACAAAAATAAACATACACACAGAGATACTATTATACAGACATAAGTATATATGTAAGTAGATGCTATTAGAATGTTAAACTTCGAATGAATTATATTTAAATTAAAATTTGCGATTAAAACTCATTATGAAATTATTGAGAACTTATTAAGAGAATTTAACATTAAATCGGGTACATTAAAAAGTATACAGATCTTTTTGGATATGTAAATACGAAAATATACGCATATTATTAATAATGAGCAATTATTAGTATTATAATTATAATTCTCTCACATTATTATATGTTTTATGTAAAGTATTAATTATACGAGTTATTTATTAAAGTTGTTTATATCATTGTTTGTTTTTATTTAAGTATAGGTTGGATTTGGCTGGTGCTGAGTTTAGTCCATGGAACTGAAAATCATATCAGAATAGTAAGAGAATTACTAAGAGTGTTACAAATATACACATGCAAATACAAATAGATACAAACATAAATACGCATTCAAAAGTATGCACTTCTATGCATATATATATATATATATATATATATATATAATAAAGAGGTAAACAATCAATTGCTTAACCTCAAATAATCTCTCTCTCCTTCTCTCTCTCTATATATGAATTAATAGCTTTCGTGTGTGTGTGTGTGTGTTTTTCTGTGTGTACAACTCCCTATGATCAAAGAAATATAAAATATCTATAGTGTGTGTACACCTCTCCTGGTCAAGAAATATTAATTCCTATTGTAGGATCCTTCTGTCAAAGGAGACGGTATTTATTTGCTTCCCCACTGAGAACATTAGGCACAAGGCCGTTTTTTAATGTGGAGAGAGAGAGGGGGGACCAGCTCCCGAGAGGTGGGAAATGGGAGCTGGATAGTAACTGTGGTCTGTAGGGTGATCCCTACCTTGACCAAGTTCAGATATGTGGGGCTACCCCCACATATGGTCTTTGCTAGTCATAGCTAGTCTTTGCTTGCAGTATCTGTCGGAACAGATACTACCCTTTGATCCCGGTCAAAAGGCCGGGCGGACCTTCTGTCGAAGGGGACGGTATTTATTTGCTTCCCCACTGAGCAAATTAGGCACAAGGCTGTTTTTTAATGTGGAGAGAGAGGGTGGAAGGGGGATCCTGCTCCCGAGAGGTGGGAAGTGGGAGCTGGATTAGAAACTGTTGGCATGAAGAGTTGTCTCTTCAGTGAACAAGGTCAGATATGTGGGGTTACCCCCACATATGGTCTTTGCTAGCCATAGCTAGTCTTTGCTTGCAGCATCTGTCGGAAAAGATACTACACTTTACACTTTGATCCTGGCCAAAAGGCCGGGCGGACCTTCTGGCGAAGTGTGCAACTTGTAGATATAGCATTCTTCACATCACATATACATCGATTGAGTTATGGTTATTAGCATATCACATTAAATTAAATCATTTTAAATAATTAGTTCGATTATATTACTTATTCGACATAATAGCCTCGTTAATACAGTACTATTTAAAAATATAATTTAAAATGTAATTATTTAGTTCATTTTCATTTCAATTTATATTTTATTTAACTTAAATCTACTTATTATTATCGTAAATCTGAAACCTTTTAATTTTTAAGCCAGAAAACCAAGGGGAATAACTGTGATAGTTTAATTCTTTGAGCACGTTATTAAATATTTTCTATAATAGATTTGTTTTCGTTTCGAAATATTCTTCAAAGTTGGATTATTATTTTTATTTTTAATTCGGAGGTAATATATATTCGCTTATTCTTACTTTGTAAGTAACCGTTTGGTACCCATGCAGAGAGTGAACTCAGAGTAAACCGGGCTTTCTCCGGAACTAGACACCAATTGACGGAGTAAAGCGAGCGTCGCTGACGAAATTAAGCCGAGCGTCGCCGATGAAAGCATAACAAGAAAAGAAAACCTACCTTAAATTTTATATTTGATTAACTGTAAAGAAAACATTTATAATAATAGTTTTTGTTTTATTTTTGCTATATATACATATTTGGTACTGATGCAGAGAGTGATCCGTGCTGAAATAATAACGTTATTATTTTAAAAAAAGCCATTTTTAACATGGGGAGGGGAGGGTGTTTCGTACCTATTCTGTACATTAAGCTTAGAATTGAATAAAAAAAACATATCATAAAACTTTAATAAAACGTGGGCATACGATTTAAAAAATAGCGCAGATCACTCTCTGCATTAGAACCATATATTTTTTTAGATAAATAATGTTAAAGATTTTTTGGTCAATGTCATGTTTCTTTCCAACTCCTCAAAAAACTTTAAAATGACGACTTTTATGGGGTTTAGGTGCTTTTTTTTTTTTTTTTTACAAGGTGTATACAACGTATCAAGGCCCGGAAAACAGTCAGGGATAAGGGTTATTGGGTGTACAGTACGTTAATGTTGAGATTTAATAAAAGTGTCTACTTAAGAAGACGGTTCATCAGGAATTTGTTTATGTTGGACTTGAAGAAATCCAAGTTGTAGTCAGGTAGGAAAGACGCAGACGGAACAGGGTTCTACAGGTGTGCACTTCTAGGAAAGTAGCTTTGTTCATGGAATCTACGTTTTCGTTTTGGCACAGATAAAGCCAACCCAGTCCAACTGCACCGACATATATGGCACTGAAGCACCCCACTGTGTCCAGTTTAGGGGGATGGGATGTGGTGGGAGTGGGGAGAAGCGGCGTTCATTGCCCTAGTCAGGAAACAAGGTCAACAACTGGGTGATTCATCACAGGGACTCGGCTGAATCACCCAGTGGTTGACCTTGTTTCCTGACTAGGGCAATGAACGCCGCTTCTCCCCACTCCCGCTTCATCCCATCCCCCTAAACTGGACTCAGTGGGGTGCTTCAGTGCCATATATGTCGGTGCAGTTGGACTAGGCTGGCTTTGCCTAACGGACTGAGGGTACCGGATTGACAGTTCCTGGCTGCTGTTTCCGACTGATAGTACATGAGCCCTAACTCTTTGGTAGCGCTAAAGCGGCTGCTCCATCAACAGTTGTAAAATATCGGGATGTTTGTAGTGCCATGTCGCGCATGGAAAGGGACCATGCACTCATTCCCGGTGGGCTTTCCTGAGGCCACAATCCTGTGGGTGAGGACAGCTGATAGTCTACTTGTATTGCATGTCTGGTATTCTGCACAATTACTTGTCCAGCACCCCTCACTCACTCACCCTAACTGAAACTTTTAAATAAAATAAAATGAAATGACAGCTCAAGCAAAAGTCACGTTTAAACCAGGACCAAACTCAAAGAAAACCAACCTGCCTCCTCCCTTGAGGCTTGCATTTACTAATATCCGTAAGCGTAGAACTAACTTAGATGATGCTGAGTCATTTCTCCTTGTAAACACCAAGGATATCTTAGCATTAAGTGAAACTAACCTTCACTCCTCCATTCCCTCTAACCACTTTAACATGCCTGGTTATCTCCCACTCTACCGTAAGGACTCGGACAGACATATGCATGGACTTGGAGTCTATATTCGTAATACCCCCCTGACTAGAGAAATAAAACTAGAATCAGAGGACCAGGCCTTTATGTGCTTCAGACTAAATATGCAACACAATATTAGCTACTTGTATTTTCTCTACCGCTCTCCCTCAAACCAAGACTGTACCCTAATAAACAGAGTCTCAGACAGCATAGATATAGCACTCTCCTTCGATACTAGCGCACAAATACATGTATTTGGTGACTTCAATGTCCACCACAGTAACTGGCTAGGATTCTCTAATCACACAGACGTAGATGGTAGCGCAACACATAGCTTCTCTATATCCCATTCCCTATCTCAGTTGGTTACATTTCCGACACGTTTCCCAGACCAGCATATCAACATGCCTCACTTCTAGATCTCTTTCTGACAACGGTTCCCAATGACTGTACAACAAATGCCCACAGCCCACTCGGGAATGCTGATCACGCTGTGATAATGGTAGAAATCAGCCTAAATTCTCGCCCTAAAACTGAGGACCCACTACTCAAAACAACGAGGTAATACAAAAAGGCTGATTGGGAAGCCATCAGGGAGCTCATCAGAGATGCCCCATGGCAAAATATCTTTACTCTTCCAGCGGAACAGTGTGCAAATGAGACCACTGAATGGTTCAAAACTGCTATTGAAGCACATGTTCCCGCAAGGAAATTCTATAGCAAGCCCCACTCCCCCCAATGGTTTACTTCTGCTTGTGCAGCTGCCGTTTGTCAAAGGCAGCATGTGTTCCGCAGATTCAACCGACATAAGTCCAGCTCAAATAAACAGAAGTTTATAGAAGCTAGAAATAATTGTAAGAGAGTGATAGAGACAGCTAAGACCGATTACTCTGACACCACCAGAAAACGCATCGAAGCACAGAAATTAGGAACCCGGGGTTTTTGGAAAATCTACAACAGCGTAGTAAATAATGGACAGTCAACTATTCCCCGATTATCAAACGATCATGAGGCTGTTTGCACGGCATATGACAAGGCTAATCTGCTTGCCAGTCGGTTTGCCTCAAACTCCACACTGAACTCGGTACACCACTCACTCCCTGATTTTCCTCTGCGAACAGACGCCTCACTAGACGATTTGAAAATCACCCCTTCTCAGGTACATGCTATTATAAAAAAAAACCTAGACACCTCAAAAGCATGTGGACCAGATCTCATCCCGGATGTGCTATTAAAAAATGCTCTGCCGAGGTTGCTCCAGTTCTGTACAAACTTTACAATAAATGCCTCAACGAATCTTGTTTTCCCGACTGCTGGAAAACCGCCTCTGTGGTACCAGTCTTCAAGAATTCTGGTGAAAGAACTGACCCACTAAATTATCGCCCCATTAGCCTCCTCCCGCTTTTCGCCAAAATATAGTTAATCAAGCCCTAGTCCAGCACCTAACAGCTGCTAAACTCCTGACTGACAAACAATATGGATTCAGGCAAGCCCGTTCAACAGCAGATATCTTAACTGTAGTTTCTGAACGTATATACCGTTCATTGGATAAAACAGGGGAGGGTAGAGCGGTGGCCCTCGATATATCTAAGGCTTTTGACAGGGTATGGCACGATGGTCTTCTAAGGAAAATTAGATCATATGGAATCACTGGAAGAATTCATAATGTAATTAAATCCTTCTCAAGTAATAGAAAAATCAAAGTTGTCCTCGACGGTCGTACATCCAAACAATACGACATAAATGCGGGAGTACCTCAGGGGTCTATCCTTGGACCTCTATTATTCCTGATATTCATAAACGGCCTCCCTGATAAAATTGTTTCGGAGATGGGTATATTTGCCGATGACAAAACTCTCTATAACAGATATGAGGGGAAAACAAATGAACACATATCCAAGAAAATGGCAGAAAAAAAAGAGGATTACCTCCAATCCGTAGTCGAATGGGGACAAAAATGGTTGGTCACATTCAATGCTGCTAAGACTAAGATTGTTTCCTTCAATAACTACAAGAAACCTTCTCTACCACCAATAGCAAAGGCCAAGAACACATTACCTGAAGTACTTCTTTTAAACTCCACGGCCTAACGTTTACAGGGAATATGAACTGGAATAGATACATTGAGAGCATTGCCAAGTCTGTTGCAAGGAAGGTTGGCTCCCTCTACCGTGCTAGAAAACTGCGTACGCCTGACAGTATCCTATACCTCTATAAGGCAACCATTCGCCAATGTATGGAGTACTGTTGTCACATCTGGGCTGGTGCATCTGCTTCTTGTCTTTCGCTCCTGGACAGGGTTCAAAAGAGAGTCGCCAACCTGATAGGTCCTGAACTGTCATCTAGGCTTCAGCCTCTGTCCCATCGACGAGATGTTGCATCCCTCTGCCTGTTCTACAAATACTTCAATGGTGAAGGCTCTGACGAACTGCAAACACTTGTACCTCCCCGACGTAACTACCCCCGACAAACCCGACAAGCTACTAAGTCTCATCCCTTTACAGTAGAGATCCCTAGGTGCAAGAAAACCTTTTACTCCAATAGTTTCTTCCCCAGAACTGCGGGTCTTTGGAACTCCCTTCCGGGATTCTGCTTTCCCAACTGCAATGATATGCAGAAGTTCAAGTGTAATGTTAACAAACATCTTTCTACTCATCTCCCTTTATAATGACCCCGCTAATTAAGTCCCTGATAGTAGCCCCCTGCTTCAAAGTGGCACTGTGCCTTGTTTTGGTTAAAATTGAATACAAAAAAAAAAGATAAAGAGTGAGGGAAATTTTTGACAGTGGTTTCAGCTACACGGGTGTTTTTTGTGAAAGATCGGCGAGGGGAGACCAGGAATAGGTGCTCGTCTGAGCACCTGCCATGTGAGTAACGATAAAACAAAGGCTCGCAACGTCTCTCCTGTGGTGCTGAAAATTACATTTTAATCTGCGGCAGTATATGAAGAAAGTACTTTTTTAAAAAGTGGGGGATCACTGTCCTGTATGAAATTGACGTAAAATAAGCACCCACTTTCTGGCGACATAATACTTTTTTCATATCATAAAACACATTTAACTGTGATTTTCGTTTTGAGCACCCCCGGAAACCGGCGCTGTTTTTTTTTTTTTTTTTTAACTGAGAGTTTCGTTCATTTTTGTTTTATAAATAAGGACGCTAATAATACCGTTAGTAAGCTTATATGAGCGTCTTTTTTTTCTTTTTTGAGGTGGGTATTCAATTATAAAACTTGCATAGATTTTAACAGATGCTTCTGTAGTTGAATTAACCGTTTTTCCGTCAATAACGTCCGACATTAACCATTAAACAATTAAAGCAGAATCGGTTAATCTTTCACATAAATTCTGTTTATATTCGAAAATGTAAACATAATTTATATTAGTAATTATATAGTAAATGAAGTTATATTAGTAATTATATAGTAAATGAATTTATATTAGTAATTATATAGTAAATGAATTTATATTAGTAATTATATAGTAAATGAATTTATATTAGTAATTATATAGTAAATGAATTTATATTAGTAATTATATTAGTAATTATATAGTAAATGAATTTATATTAGTAATTATATAGTAAATGAAGTTATATTAGTAATTATATAGTAAATGAATTTATATTAGTAATTATATAGTAAATGAATTTATATTAGTAATTATATAGTAAATGAATTTATATTAGTAATTATATTAGTAATTATATAGTAAATGAAGTTATATTAGTAATTATATAGTAAATGAAGTTATATTAGTAATTATATAGTAAATGAATTTATATTAGTAATTATATTAGTAATTATATAGTAAATGAAGTTATATTAGTAATTATATAGTAAATGAAGTTATATTAGTAATTATATTAGTAAATGAAGTTATATTAGTAATTATATTAGTAAATGAAGTTATATTAGTAATTATATAGTAAATGAATTTATATTAGTAATTATATAGTAAATGAATTTATATTAGTAATTATATAGTAAATGAAGTTATATTAGTAATTATATAGTAAATGAATTTATATTAGTAATTATATTAGTAATTATATAGTAAATGAAGTTATATTAGTAATTATATAGTAAATGAAGTTATATTAGTAATTATATAGTAAATGAATTTATATTAGTAATTATATTAGTAATTATATAGTAAATGAATTTATATTAGTAATTATATAGTAAATGAATTTATATTAGTAATTATATAGTAAATGAATTTATATTAGTAATTATATTAGTAATTATATAGTAAATGAAGTTATATTAGTAATTATATTAGTAATTATATAGTAAATGAATTTATATTAGTAATTATATAGTAAATGAATTTATATTAGTAATTATATAGTAAATGAATTTATATTAGTAATTATATAGTAAATGAATTTATATTAGTAATTATATAGTAAATGAAGTTATATTAGTAATTATATTAGTAATTATATAGTAAATGAATTTATATTAGTAATTATATAGTAAATGAATTTATATTAGTAATTATATAGTAAATGAATTTATATTAGTAATTATATAGTAAATGAATTTATATTAGTAATTATATAGTAAATGAAGTTATATTAGTAATTATATTAGTAATTATATAGTAAATGAAGTTATATTAGTAATTATATTAGTAATTATATAGTAAATGAATTTATATTAGTAATTATATAGTAAATGAATTTATATTAGTAATTATATAGTAAATGAATTTATATTAGTAATTATATAGTAAATGAATTTATATTAGTAATTATATAGTAAATGAAGTTATATTAGTAATTATATAGTAAATGAAGTTATATTAGTAATTATATTAGTAAATGAAGTTATATTAGTAATTATATTAGTAAATGAAGTTATATTAGTAATTATATAGTAAATGAAGTTATATTAGTAATTATATAGTAAATGAATTTATATTAGTAATTATATAGTAAATGAATTTATATTAGTAATTATATAGTAAATGAATTTATATTAGTAATTATATAGTAAATGAAGTTATATTAGTAATTATATAGTAAATGAATTTATATTAGTAATTATATAGTAAATGAAGTTATATTAGTAATTATATAGTAACTGAAGTTATATTAGTAATTATATAGTAAATGAAGTTATATTAGTAATTATATTAGTAAATGTAAACATAATTTTTATGAAATATTTAACTGCTGAAGCACATGTTAACAACTATACAAGTTGTATAATGAAAAAAAAAGTATGTTTATGAACACTTAATTAGCGTCCTAAATTATGAGAAGAAAAAATGAACGAATCTTAGTAAAAAAAAAAAAAAAACAGCACCGGTTTTCGAAGATGCTGAAAACAAATATCAGTTAAATTTGTTTTTATATGAAGAAATTATTACATGGCCAAAAGTCGGGTGCTCATCTTACGTTAAATGTATATAGGAAAGTGATCCCCCACTTTTAGAAAAAATTCCTTCATATCATGAAAACTACTAATCTGCTCCAAATTAAAATGTAATATTCATTTTCAGCACCACTGAAAACATATAAAAATGTTTTTTGAGGAGTTGGAAAGAAACTTGATATTGACTGATTTTTTTGTTCGAGAAAAGGTTCAAAGGCAAGTGAAATAAACACTTTTTTTTTGTAAAGTTTTTTTCAAGAAAAATTGAAATAAAAATGATCTTTGTTTTTTGGGGTGTTATTTTTATTTTTTTTCAAGGAAAGACCTGAAAACTAGAAAAATTAAATAAAAAAACTGGGTGGGATAAAATTTTTTTTTTCATATCAAAATATTCTTTCCTCAGACCGTTTTTTCATTAATGGTGTATGTGCGTAAATCGTATTCCGCATTCGCCCTGGAGGTCTTTCTGTGTTGCTCGCTCAAACGCCCATAATGGCAATTCTAGGCCTGGACTTGACCAAAAAAATAGGTACCAGTCCGGCTGATGTAAAGGTTCGGCATGTGGTAGCCTGACACCTCCAGGCATAGCCATCGCTTACCTTTCCTTATCAACATGTGCACAAGTTTTCGTCCGTGCCAGTAATTTTTTTCTTGGTAAAAGTCGAGGACTCATGTTGATGTTTCCAGCTGCTCACTTAAGTCTGTAAAATTCATGTTTTTTCTGACATTAAAGTACGAAATTGTGTGCTCTTTTTTTACTAATTTATTTTCTTTTCTTCCTCTTCCAAATTGTCGTCTGCTGCTTTGAATTTTCAACTCGTGCGAACGCGCGTCGCGTTGAAAACCATCGCGCTACATTGTCATTCGTTCAGCTTTGTTTCGTCAGACGGCTTAATTTTCTCGGCGACGCTCGGCTTACTCCGGCTGTTGATGTCATGTTCCGGAGAAAGTCGGGCGTGCGCTGAGCTACGTCTGGATCACTGTCTGCATAAGTACAAACCTTTTTTTTTTATTAATTATTGTTGAGTTATTCGTTTTTTTTCTACTGTATTTAGTAGTTTTATTCTGTAAAAGAAGCGATTTATGTTTATTTACGCCGTTATGGTTTATGTTTATGTACGCATGCGCAACCGGAAGTCGTAAACCGACAGTTGGGTTACAATATCCGTTACAAGGACATTTGAGTTTTATTATTATATAGAATTAATATGAAATATATTTTTTTTACCATGATATCACCTACATCGCTATGGTATAATTATTACCATACATCGGTATTTTTTTAGTTTACAGACCCCTCGGCATTCACCTTTAAATTGTCGACCACTATAAATTTTAGAATACGCTTAGACCGAATATTGCATTTATTTCTTGCGCAAATGGAGAGCAGATAATACAGTGGATGTGTTATCGGTAGCTCCAGTAACTCTCGCTTCTCCTTTTTTGTCCCTCAGTCCTCATTCAATGAGTGATTTTTCTGACAAAGGGTGAAGAAAAAGCTGCTTAAAGGTCGGTAGTACTTAGTGACCAGTAGTCTGATATGTCGGAATTTTTTCTGTCTCTCTCTGTCCTTGTGGCCAATTCACTAGTAAGGGTACGGGAGGTAATCGTTTTCTCTGGGCTTACGTTATCCGCCTGATAGTCAGGGACCCGAACCTGTTGATAAACCAATAAGGAGGCAGTCCTTTCAGCAGTCGCATAGTACTGGGACTGCTGTATCTGGACAATGCAGTAGTCTCTGGTGGGGCCTCTCTAGCCATACTAGTGGGTAATTGTTACGGCTTTACCTTTGCGTGTGCTACAAAAAAAATCCTGTCTTTTTTTCTCTTACTTTCCCTCTCTGTACTGCTCTAACCAAGTATGCCGACCTATTCTACAAATCCCAAAACCTCAACATGAAATATCTCCAGAACAAAAACCCGATTAAACCTAGAACCCCATCTTCCAATGTAGACCCCTACTACCAGGTCTCCTTCTCCAACATCAGGGGTCTACGTTCTAACCCTCCAGAGGTTGAAACCCAATTACAGGACACGAAACCGGACATATTATTTCTAAGTGAAACTGGAATAGGGCCGACCACTTCCCTAGATGAGTTCATAATTAACGGATACTCAAATAAAACATCTAAATCTTACCCCCAAGATCGCCATGGGCATGGAATATGCGCCTACATTAAGGATGGCTTCCCGTGTGGCAGGGATATCTCTAGAGAAGATCCTAATTTACCCTATATGTGCTTCAGGGTTGCACTTGCTAACATCACTGCATTTATATTTGCCCTCTATCGGCCCCACAACAGCGGGGTTACTATCTTTGAGAGAATATCTGAGAAAATAGACCACATACTGTCTACACATCCCTCGGCTAACATCCAAATCTGTGGCGACTTCAACGTCCATAACATGGAATGGCTGACCCATTCAAATAAGACAGACGATGAGGGGGGGGGTTGTCATGATTTTTCCATTGCTTATGACCTCACTCAGATTGTTCGCGAACCCACCCATGTGCCCGATACACCCGGTTAATATGCAAGCCTCCTAGATCTTTTTCTCTCAACTTCCCCATAGCTATGTCCATGTTCCGTTAATTCTCCTCTAGGATCCTCCGACCACTCCGTCGTATCAGTTAAGACAAAAACGAAATGTAAGAAGTCCCCAGACGTACCCCTCCACCGTACTGTATACCGATGCTCTATGGCTGATTGGGATAGCTTCCGTACATTCATATCTGATTTACCTCTGCACTCGATGTTTAAAAAGGAAGTGTCCTCTATAGTATCAGATCTGACCGAATGGTTAATTGTAGGCATAGACCAATTCATACCATCTAAAAATTCCAACAAATACCCAACAGCCAGCCATGGTTCTCCCCAGAATGTGCTGCTGCTATCGCGCACAGAAATCACTTTTTCCATAGCTACCAACGTAATAGATGCACTGAGACTACAGCTGCTTTCAGGACTGCCAGCAACCACTGTAAAAGAGTAATAAAAAATGCAAGAGAGCTATATGCCCAGTCTGTTAAATCCAATGTAGCTGATCAGCGGCTTGGTTCCCACCAGTTTCGGCAAATAACAAATAGGAACTTGAACAGAAGTGTAAGTTATATCCCAACCATTATCAATGGACCAGAGGTCATCTCGTCAGCGTAAGACAAAGCCAAACTATTTGCAAAGAACTTTGCAGCTAATTCTACCCTGTGCGACGAAGGCCATCAACTCCCCATATTTCCTCCTATAACACAGAACAAGCTAGGTAACATACAAATATCCGTGCATGATGTCGCCAAGCTAATCAAGAACCTAGATTCCAGTAAAGCAACTGGCCCTGATGACATCCCAATTATAGTGTTAAAAAAGCTTAAACTAGAACTTGCTCCCATACTTACAAAACTATTTAAGCGCTGCCTTAAGGAGAGGTGCTTGTCGACTTCCTGGAAGACCTCAACAGTTTGCCCAGTATTTAAGAATTCAGGTGATAAGTCATCTCCCTATCAGTACAGACCAATAAGTCTCCTGTGTGTTATCAGTACGTTGCTGGAATCCATAGTAAATAGAGAAATAGTCAACCACCTCAGCAGAAACAACCTTCTTAGTTACACACGACATGGTTTCCGCTCTGCAAGATCTACCGCAGATGTGCTGACGGTTATATCCCACAGGATTAGTGAATCTCTTCACAAAGGCTTCCTTTCTAGGGGAATTGCTCTTGACATATCAAAGGCCTTCGACAAGGTATGGCATAAGGGTCTACTTCACAAGATTTCCAGCTACGGTATAACTGGAAATGTTTTCTCAATCATTAAATCATTTCTCTCCCATAGGCTCATAAGAGTAGTGGTAGATGGACAAAAATCGGAGGCCTGCAATATAAATGCTGGAGTCCCTCATGGTCAATCCTGGGCCCAACTCTCTTCCTGATCTACATCAATGACCTCCCTAAACACATACTTTAATAATTCGTTGACATCTATGCTTATGACACGACCATCTACGGCAACACATCAAAGGCTGTAAATGACAAAGTTCTCTCTGATCCTCTCTCCTCTGATCTCGAGCGCGTGGCTCAGTTGGGGAAGATGTGGCTGGTTACCTTAATTGCATCTAAAACCAAACTCCTATCCTTACATAATCAACGCTTTGAGTCCTCATCTGGCATCAATTGAAATGGATGGCTCTTGTCTGGGTGAGGCTCCGTGTTTTGACAAGCTTCTGGGTTTAACCTTTACTCCTGATCTGAAATGGAACACGTATATCAAGTCTGTTGCCAAGGAGATATCTCACTACTGATGCAATTCTCTATCTATATAAAAGCCAAGTACGTCCAAGGATGGAATACTGTTTCAATATCTGGGCAGAAGCTGCTAAAAACAGCCTATCCTGCCTTGACAGAGTACAAAATAGACTTCGTGGCTTAGTGGGGGATGCCATTTTCTCTGCCCTTCAACCTCTCTCCCACAGAAGAGACGTTGCGAGCCTATCCTTGTTTTATCGTTATTTCCATGGCATGTGCTCATCAGAACTCCAATCTCTGGTCCCCCCTCGCCAATCTTTCACGAAAAAAAAACCCTTCTAGCTTAATCCACTGTGAAAAATTTCCCCCACTCTATATCTGTGCCTAAATCAAAACGCGGATTCCATTAACAAAGCTTCTTTCTTAGAACTGCACGCCTGTGGAACTCTGTTCCGTCTGCTAGCTTCCCACCGGACTACAATTTGGTTGTCTTTAAGTCCAACGTATACAAATTCCTAATTAACTGCCCCATTAAGTAAACACTTCATCAAATCTCCACACTAACGTAATGTACTTGCAATAATCCTTATACCTGAGTAGCTTCCGGGCCTTGATAAGTGGTGATCACTGTGTAAAAAAAAAATGAGTAGTTACTAATATTTTAAGACATTCCGTATCCAACGTAATCACTACAGTTTAGCAAGCAAGATGGCCACCCGTGCATTTACTACAACACAGCAAAAAGAACCAAAGTAGACCAAAAAAATGACCCTAGACCTCCTTTCACTTTCTCATGATTGGACAAATAATTATTTTTATGATGAAAAAGACATTTATTTTCGTTTTTTGACACAAACCGATTTTTTTCTTCTGAGACAAAACCCGATGATCAAACCTGTCGCAAATTTACCGTTTGCATGGTATGAACTCCTGGACCCCAGGACTTTTAGAAGAAATGTTAGTTTAAATAAAGTGGGGGTTCACTTTTCTATGATAATTTAATCTAACATGAGCACCAACACGTTCTTATCTTACACACGATCACGTATATATATGTATAGATATCACGTATATATATATATATATATATGTATAGATAAATGTGTATATATATATAAATATATATATATATATATGTATAGATAAATGTGTATATATATAAATATATATGTATATATATGTGTATATATATATATGTATATATATATATATATATATATATATATATATATATATATACTAAGGTCGTTCAATGAGTAATGCCCCTGTCCCACTTCTAGTTGTCTGATATAGCTGAAATTTTTCATGTGCAATGATTTATATCACTACGGGTTATGTGGCATATTACAGCTCTGAACTAATTGTGTTTTCTGTTTTACAGATGTTTGAACTGAGTCAGGTGTGAAATGGAGCCTGTTGAATGTCGAGCAGTGATCCGATTTTTGTATTTGAAAGGACGCACACTACATGAGACTTTTGATAAATGAAAGAAACTTATGGGGATAATGCCCCATCATATGACCTTGTAAATCGCTGGCATTGTGAATTAAAACATATCCGGAAGTCTGTGGAAACAGCTCCCAAACATTGTCGCCCACTTTCTGCTATTGATGATGCATCTGACCGTCAATTTGAGGCTGCCATTTTGGAAGATCGGCGCATTACTATTCGCCAAATAGCCCGGGAGGTTAGGATTAGTATAGGGTCTGTGGAAACTATCATTCATGACCATTTGCAGTTGCATAAGGTGTCTCGCAGATGGATTCCCAGTTTGCTCACACCATTCCAGAAGTGAGAACGCGCCGAGTGCTCGAGGATGAATTTGGAGATGTGCCAAGAAGATGAGTCAAAGTTTTTCAAAAGACTTATAACACATGACGAAAACTGGGTTCATAAGTATGATCCATAGACCCAAACCCAGTCAATGCAGTGGAAGCACTTGGACTCAACCACCTCCAAAGAAGGCAAGGGTGCAGCGCTCCGCTGGTAGGGTCATGCTTCACGTTGTCTGGGACCAGGACGGAGTAGTGAAAACAGATTTTCTGGCAAAGGGTACCACAATTACAGGAGCCTATTATGTTTCACTTTTGAGGAAATAAAGGTAAGCTATCAAAATCGAGAGGCGGGGCAAGACCTGCAAAGGTACCCTCCTCTTGCAGGACAACGCTCCTGTCAACAACTCGCATATTGCCTGATCAGAAGCACGGGCGTGTGGTTATGAAATCCTTCCCCATCCTCCCTACTTTCCTGACCTTGCACCATCTGACTTGCACCTCTTCCCAGCCATGAAGTTGTTTGTAAAGGAAAGCGTTTCCCAGATAATGCAACCTTGATTTCTGAAGTCACGTCCTTGTTGGAGGATTAACGTGGGGTGTTCTACAAAAACGGTCTCCAGAGCTGCATCAAACGATGGGAGAAATGCATAAATCTGGGTGGTACCTATGTAGAGAAAGACTTATAACTCTGCCAAGTTTCGTTGCTCTACTGCTATGAAAAGTGGATCAGGGGCATTACTTATTGCACCCCCGTCGTGCGTATATATGTGTATTTGTATATTTTCTTAGCAAGTCATTATTCAAGTACGTTTGATTGAACACGTGATTTGTTTATAAAATGTTGAATAATTGTAATTGTTATAACAATAGTAAACTATCCGCTTTCCACTTTATCTGTGTCCATTGCATATATATATATATATATATATATATATATATATATATATATGTATATATCTATCTATATATATATATGTATGTATATATATGTATATATATGTGTATATATATGTATATATATGTATATATATACACAGATATATATATATATATATATATATATATATATATCAAGCAAGTCTGATCAAACAAAACAGATATTCTTTTTTCTGATTCTGCTGGGTATCTTTTCCATTTGCCGAGCGGTCTTTTTTTCAGGTTACATGTTTAAAATGGCGCCCACACGTTGTTGTTCAGACCATATTATTCTCAAGTGCTAATATCGTCAAGAGCGATTCTTGTTATTGTTTTCTTTTTCTTCTCCTTGGAAGCTTGGTGTATTTTTTATTGATTATAAAGGTGCGTGCATGAAGGTTAGGGCGAATTATTTTTATTTTTAATTACTTTTTTTATATTTTATTTATGTAGTTTACAGTTAGCTTATTTATACTGTTAGTATATTTGCCCCAGGGTTTAATCAGATCCGGTTTAAAAGGGACTGTATTTTTTCATAATTATGACTTCTGGTAATTTACGTAGTCGTGTACAATTATTAAGGTATCGAATATTAGTATTATAGTATTAGTATTATTTTTAACAACTTACAACCCTATGTTTTAACATGGGATGCTAAGTGCTAGTTTATGGCAGTATTTCAACTAAATGATAATTAGTCGTCGGGAGAGTGTTGTTGTTGTGTGACCAATGTTTGCGTTGTACGACTTTTTAGAGTGCGTTCAGAGTCATTCTTTAAAGGGGCAAATCCTAGACTAAAACAATAACAGCAACAATCGCTTCGATAAAAGCACTTGAGAATAATATGGCTGAACAGCAACGTGTGGGCGCCATTTTATACAAAACACCCATTGAAATAAAAAAAAACAAAGGCTGTTTTGCGAATGGCAAAGATATCCAGAAAATCAAAAAAAATAACCGTTGTGTTTAATCGAAGGTGCTTGAATGTGTATATATATATATATATATATATATATATATATATATATATATATACATATATATATATATATATATATATATAGATATATTATTTTGCCCTATATATATTTTCCCGCCTTTAACATTTCCTGTCTGGGTCATTTTGACTTTTGTTTCCCTTTATTTTATATTTTATATTTAACTTTACCATTTTTTTCTCTCTCTCCTTTCTCTTCCCAGATCATTTTTATTTATAGTTATGTCTCGGAAGAAGTGTGAAAAGCACATCTTATTTTTCTTTTATTAATATTATTTTTTTCCTTGTACATATTTTAGTGAATTATTCCATGGATTTCTGCCTTTGGATTATTATCGACCATCTTCTTCCAATTACGGGATTTCCTTGGATTTTACTTGTACAAATGGAAATTCTTTTAACTTTCTTGAAGTTTTACATTTGGATTTTACCGTCACTGGATTTTTTATCTTCCACCAGACAATCCATTCATGTGTAATCACCTTTTTCTTTACCATATTCCCTCTGCTTAACTAATTTTGTTTTCAAATAAGATCTTTGACTTACTTGTTGTTTCATCAAATACTTCTGCATGCAAAATCCGATCCCGCATTTTGCTAATTCCTACCCTCTGATGGGAAGGAGAGTATTTCTTCGAAACTCCGCAGATTAAGGACTATCCAATTATCAAATGTTTCTTTTTCAGATTAAATATGTGTTAACTCATTTCAAAGTGTGTTTTAACATATTTAATTAACTGTTTCCTCATATATATATATATATATATATATATAATTGCAAAGTCTTGTCAGACGAGTGCCACTCCCTCAGACACTTAAAGTCCATGAACCCAAATGCCTGAGGGAGTATCTGTACAAATATGATGTTACAGAGTCTTAGCTTTGTACGACAGCTAAGTTTCTCTCTAGGTTCAATATGTTGAGATCCAGCAACAAGCAAGAGCAAGATAGCCAGCAACAAATTAAACTGCAGACCAGCTTAATGCGGGTGCTGGTCTACCGCTTTATGGTTATTTAAAATCAGAGATTTGCTTCTCCTAGAAAGGTTGCCTTCACCACGGCTTGTGGTCAGGTCATGTCATATGCTACTGGTACCATGTAACCCAGTACTACCTGCCTCATGGTCGGTTCACCTGCGACTAAACTGGTTCCCTCAACAGACGTGTTTGGTGAGGAGGGCGGCTAGTCTCCCTGAAGGATTAAAAACAGGACCTTCTAAAGGGCGAATGAACTCTTTTTCTGGGTCAACGGCCAACTAGCACCGTGTATATTTGTGTGTGTGTGTGTGTGTGTGTGTATGTGTATTGAGGTAGAGAGGGCTCCCGTAAGCCGTGGTGAAAGCAACCTTTCTATTTATATATATGTATATATATACATACATATATACATATATATACATATATATGCATATATATACATATATATATATATATATATATATATATGTATATATATATTATATATATAATTGATAAAGAGAAAACGGATAACGGATAGTTTACTATTGTTATAAGAATTACAATTACTCGCCATTTTATAAAAAAAATGCATACACGTATTATCTTGCAACCACTAATATCTCCCTGCAATTTTCAAATAAATATAAACGACTATTCAAATGTAGAATTAAAAAGAACAAAAAAGAAGGTAATGAACAAGAGATAACAATTTAGTTGATCAATAAATCACTTTTAATCCTTTATTTTTCCCATTGTTTCTTACTGCATATTAAACTAATGTAGTACGCAGTTTTAGTTAAATAACTTTTTTTAAATTGATTCTAAATAATTGCATGAAATCACTGCATGTATTCACAAGGCGACGAAAGTCGAAATGTCTGACTAAAGTATGCGGAACATACATTCACATTCCCTTTTGACAAACGCATTTTGTCGATATCACCAAATTGTAAAGCTCCAATACGTTATTGACACAAGTTGTTCAGGAATATAGGGATATGTCGTAAAAGCTGACCAGTGTCGAATAAACGTATCAGAAAGCCGACGATTTTGGCATTCAGTTAGACAGGTGGTCACATCGGCCAAGTTAAGCTGTTTCACTAAAGCCGTAAAAATAGTGAGTCCACTATCGCGAGGTTGCAATGTGAATTCAGCCATTTCTTGTCTCCGCAAATAATTATCATTTTGGAAACAGGTTTTATGTCTGTCGATTCTTATTTCAACTGCGGAACTTCCGCTTGCCAAAGATTTCCCCAGAAAATAACAGCCCAACCCTTTCACAAAGCTGAACTTTATGGTCGTTTTTGAAAACACTTGGAAAACTTCCACACAGGTTCCCTGGGGTGTGTTAACTTCCACTGGAAAGAATAGTAAAATCCGCGAATTGCAGAAAGTCAGTAATAGAAACCGAGCCAGAAAATACTTGTTATGCTCATGATGATTTGTAAGACGATTCCTTTCACGTATAGATGATTCAATATGTTCCCTTGAAAATCTAGGTTAATATTCATATAAGGGAAAGCAAAGTAAACGCACTGTCGACCAATAGAAAATTTGCTAAGAAACACAAAACATCAAAATGATACAATATATATTTTTTAATCTCTTATATGAGTTACATAAAATAATATTATTCTCCATATGCCACACTTTCAGTCCTGATGCCCCAGCCGGAATTAACGTATTTCATGTTTATTAGTTTTTCGAGGGCATTTCGTCTAGGCGTTACCTTCTCCTATTGTTACACCTACGTCTTCCCCACCTGGAGACGAGTTTATATGCAAAAGAAGATAAGCATTGTTAGGTGTGGCCGTATCAAGTGACAGCAAGTTTTGTGAAATTGTTCATGTAATTTTAATAATTACTTGATACGATCACCTGCATTTGATATTACTGTTATCCCCCCCCCCAATAAAGTACAGTGGCACTGTGATGATATAGGTCAAATTCGAGAACTAATTTTCCTGGATAATATGTAGGGATCTGAGCAAAAAAAAATCGTTGGTCACATTACACTGGAACATCAGCATACTAGTATAGTAAAGGAAACAAGGTTCCGGAAGGGAATTCCTAATTCTAACAGCTCGAGGGAACAAACTAAAAAGATTTCCCGTATCTAGGAATTTTTGTAGTATAAGAGTGGGATTTTGCCGCTTGTCGATTTAGTCGGGGGCGTTTACTTCGATAGGGTGCCAAATCTCTGAGTTCGTCAGAACTCATTATTTTACCATACTTGGAAAGAAGAACAAGGGTGCTACAGTAAGGCAAAGGAGCAGGGGTTGCAGTTTGTGGCTAGCGTGGGACCCATTAAGTTGGTGACTTTTTATCTGTGACGCTTACAGTTTAACCTATAATATTTACGGTCTCGTAATATCCGGTTTTAATCGGAGGAAATAAAAGGTAAGAAACAAAAATAAAAGTATGAATTAATATATATATATATATATATATATATATATATATATATATATATATATATATATAGTAAGCAGACAGGTTCGAACCCAGACCGCGAAGCAGGAAAGGGAGGTGAAAAAATCGTGACGTCTTTTCTGTTGCGCCCATCGCCAGACAGGAAGTGACGAATGTTTAAATTAAGGTTAGACAATCGAAAAGAGAGAATAACCTTCAAAAATATCGGCGAAAAAGGCGACACACCCTATAGAAAAGTGCCTAGTTGAGGGTGAAGAAATTAATGTTTTTAGACGATCTTTCGATATTTGTCGCCCGAATGTTCATGCCTTAAAATAATATCGATTTCGTGAAAATATGTCGCATCTCTCAAAAGTTTTAGGCATACACACATACATACATACATTTAAACAGACAGGTGAGATTTCTATTATAGATGTCTGTTTTATACGGTTTATTCATGAAAAGGGAATCTCACTCTCACTAGAAGGACTATTTGTTGTTGCTTAAAACATATAAAAGAAAATAGAAGTTAAATAATGTGTGCTACGTTTTTATATAAATTCTTTTCATTTATTCGGTCTGTCTATATTAACTTCCTCCTGTTTTATCCTCTGCCTCACAAATCTCTTTTTCTAAACGGCGAAGCACATTCTTGCTCCATGTTGTAATGTTTTAAATAATAATGAGAAGAAGTAAAAAGAAGTAAAACGTTATTAGATATATCAGTTTTATGATGAGCGTGCTCAAAAATATTTTTATTTTTTTCTTCGTCATTAATAGATCAAGGAGGATTCAATCGTTACGAATTGATAACTTTAATTTTTACCCCTGTCTTGCAGATGTTGGCGATGCGAGACTACTAGAAATTTACGACTGTCATGGACATGCGTCAGAAACAGAGATGCGTTTTTGAATTTCCAAAATGCATAAATAATCGTGGTGACCATGTAGAAAAATATATTCTGGAGCATAAAAGGTTGCTTGACTTTTCGAACGACCTTCGTATATTTATTGTTCTGTGACAATATTGCATAATAAATATACAAGGCATAAACAAATGGTTTTGGCACTATTGCTTATCCTCCGTTCACATGTCAAAATAATAACATGATAACTGCTCTTGAAAAATACAATAGTACGACATGATAATATATTTCGTGGCTAATAGAGAGCTTGGAAAATAAATTCCTGCAAACTGGTGTACCTTGGAATGATAAAGTGAACAGTGTCTACCGAATAACTTTGCTTTTATCTAATATGAACTTTAAGACCGTTTCTGTGAGATGAAGTAGAGTTTGGTATTCTTGCCTGCCAAAATAGGCACAATTATAATTTTACTTAAAGTTCCAACTGCTGTCCAATGTCAGATAAGAAAATAATAAACAAGACGTCGAATATATAGAGAAATTTCACAAAATTCTCTTTATGAATAAATATATTTTTTTTTGTTCTGAATTACATAAAGTGGTTCATTGAAAATACGGTATAGATTCCCGAGTTAGGCAAATATATTCCGAAATTAGGGAAATTACATCTGCAGAAAGTCGGAAACTACATCGTGCATAACGTTTTTTTTTTTCAAATAATACTAAGATGAGAACAATAGTCTGAAGCACCCAATATGGAAAGAATACAATTGTTTAATGAAATCAACCAAAGAATTAAGTGTTAAAGAAAAAAAAAAAATTATTCCATCATTTTATTGACAAGTAAACCGGAGCAATTTTTAAACAAGACAATTCTGAATTATATATATATATATATATATATATATATATATATATATATATATATATATATATATATGTATATATATATATATATATATATGTGTGTGTGTGTGTGTGCGCGTGCGTGTAGTTTAAATAAAACTTGGCCGAAACCATGTAAATCATATATATTTTTACGCTGTAGTCTATCATAAAATCTGCGCTTCTCATATATTTTGCTTCGTATTGATTTCCTTCAAACCTTAATATTATTATTAGTTGGCTTCGTTTTAGTATTTTAAAACTGGATTCACATGCAATTCATAAACTATTGACAAAACAATACAGGCTTCATTTTGCAATAGATTTTCGATATAAATATAGGAATTGATTGTTTGAGACAAACCCAATATATTCTTTTGTTGTACGTCAAGGTCAGTAAGTTTGACGCACGTGCAGAAAATTCAGGGAAGACTAAAAAAATACGCCGAGTTTTGAATGTACAAATCATGTTATAGAATTCAGCCATTCAGACGAAACTGAAATAATTTCGTTTCAGAGGCATCTTTTTGTTATCGCTATTAAAAAGAAGTTTCTGTGCACGAAACCTCGTCACTTAACTATCGTCCATTTAAAAGCAACAGCTTCCAATGTAATATTCGGTCGGCTGACGGAACTGATGTCGTAAACACGATAAGAGCTCGGGGCTATGTGATGTAAGAACAAGGGAAGCTGCGTACATTCTATGCAATATGAATAATATCCGTGGGTGGATGAAGGGTAAGGGGGAGATGATAGGTCAGTCTAGAAGAGTTTAAAGGTTTTTGACTGATTTTTAAAGCGTGTGTTAATGTAAATAAATACGAAAAGAATATGCAATGGGAGGGAGAAAGTTATGGATGCAGAAAAGACAAATGCAACAGGTTTATTATAGATTAATCAAATATGACAATTGAAAAAAAATACGAAAACAATAACACAAATTACATTAAATCTTATTATGTTCAACATTGTTACTATTTATTTCTTCGATAATGAACAAAATTTGATATCCAGTTTTTTTACATAGGCCACTCGAGGATAAGGATTAAAGAGTGTACAGTAGAAATTGGACAATATAGTAATCGCTAGTAATGAAAATTCGGTAAATTTATTAACTTATATGGAAAGGCTCAGCAAAAACTTGTATACGTTAGACTTGAAGACAACCATATTGTAGTCAGCTGGAAAGCAGGAAAACGGAACACAATTCCATAGGCATGCAGTTCTAAGACATAAGCTTTGCACATCGAATCTACGCTTAGGTTTAGGCACATATAAAGACTGGGGGAAACTAGTGATAGTGTTTTCTGCTAGACGGGTGTTTCCTGTGAAAGTTTGGCGAACGGGATAATAAAATAGAGCTCAGCCGAGCACCTGCCATGAAAATACCGATAAACCAGAGACAAACTCGCAACATCTCTTCTGTGAGAAAGACGTTGCAGGGAACGGAAAAGGACATCCCCCACAAGGCTACGAAGTCTATTTTGAACTCTATTAAGGCAGGATAAGTCCTTTCTAGCAGCTCCTATCCAGATGTGGCAACAGTATTCCATCCTTGGACGTATCTGACTCTTATATAGATAGGGAATCAGCAGTGAGATATCTACTGGATCGATAGAAGGATCCCACTATTTTTCCAGCGGTCTTGGCAACGGATTTAATGTATGTGTTCCATTTAAGATCATGCCCAGAAGCTTGTCAAAACATGAGGCTTCACCAAGACAAGAGCCATTCATTTCAATTGATGGCAGATGGGGGTCAAAGCGTTGATGATGTAAAGATAAAAGCTTGGTTTTAGATGCATTAAAAGTAACAAGCCACCCTTTTCCTCATTGTACCACTTGCCCAGGATCAGAAGAGAGAGAATCAGATAGAACTTATCGTTTATGTTCTTAGATGTGCTACCATAGATAGTAGTGTCATCAGCATAGATGTATTCGAATGATGTAAGGATGTGATTTGGAAGATCATTAATATAGTCAGGAAGAGAGTTGGACCCAGGATTGACCCCCGAGGGACTCCAGCATTTATACTAAGAGCTTCTCATTTCTGCCCATCTACAATTACTCTTATGAACCTATCAGAAAGAAATGATCTATTAATTGAGAAAAAAATTCCAGCTATGATATAGCTGGAGACTTGTGGAGTAAACCTTTATGCTATACACTATCAAAAGTCTCCGATATTTCAAGAGCAATTGCCCTATAAATGTAACCTCCGTTGAGATTCGCTAATCCTATGAGATATAAGTGTAAGCACATTTACTGCAGATCTAGCAGAACGGAAACCATATTGCGTGTCACTAAGACGGTAATTTTTGCTAAGATGGTTGATTATTCAACACAGATTCCAATTTTCCCAGATATGCTTTTAAAGATAGTAACTCCGCTGTTGTGGGAGAGATAGAGATCAAATATAAATGCAGTAGTTTGAGCTAGTGCAACCCGGAAGCACATATAGAGTAAGTTAGCATCTTCTCTGGAGATGTCCCTACCACATGGAAAGCCGTCTTTTTTATAGGCACATATTAGATGACCATGACGATCCTGGGGGTCAGAATTGAAGTTAAATTAGAGTATCTTTTAATTACGAACTCATCTAGGGAAATGGTCTGTCCAATGCCAGTTTCACTTAAAAATAATATGTCTGGTTGTGTTTCAACCTGTGGAAGGGTTGAACGTAGACCCCTGATGTTAGAGAAGGATACCTGGTAGTGGGGTCTATGTTAGAAGTTGGACATCCGGGTTTAATCGTGTGTTTTTTTATTGAGACTTTTCATGATTATGTTTTGGGATTTGTGGACTAGATCGACAGACATGCCTGAAGCAGAGCAGAGAGGGAAAGTAAGAGAGAAATAGAAATGAAGATTTTTTGTGTAGCACATGAAAAAGTAAAGCCGTAACAATTACCCACTAATTTGGCATCGAGAGGCCCCACCAGTAGCTACCGCATGGTCCAGAATCCATTCACCAAAATGGCAATACAGCAGCCCCAGTACTTAGCACGTAATGATAGGACATCCTTCTTAGTGGTTAATCCAAGCTTCGGGCCCCTGACTATCAGACGGCTAACGTCAGCCCAGAAAAACGTTTACCTCCAGCGCCCTTACTAGTGACATGGCTACAAGGATAGACATAGAAACAGAAAATTTCAGACATCCCTGGCGGCTGCTCACGCAAAATAGAAAACAGCTTTTTCTTCTCCATTTGTCAGACAAATCTTTTATTAAAAAGGGGGACTGAGGGAAGAATAAAGAGAAGCGAGAGCAACGGGGGCTGCCGATAACGCATCCACAATGCATTGTCTACTCTCCATTTATTGTTTTATTAATTTTCTATTAATAGTATTACAGTCATACTAGTATTGGCGTTTCCGCGATTCAAGCGTCAATACTACATTCGATGTTTTACACTCAGTTTTAATAGCTCTAAAAATATTAAAATATTGTAATTCTTTTTAAGGATACTTAAATCAGTAAACAGGTTCACTAGCTGGCTTACAAAATTATAGAGGATACAATTTGCGTCGATTCTTAAAAAGGGAGCATGAAAAAAGCTATAAATAACAAATGTAAATTTACCCTATTTTACGTAGGTCACCATTTATCAGGGCCAAGAGCCAACTCGAGGATAAGGATTAAAGGGTGCACAGTAGTCAATGTGACAATATCATAGTAATCGTTAGAAGTGTAAATTTGGTAAAATTGGAGTATTTAAGGAACACAGCTCATCAAGAATTTGTTTACGTTGGACTTGAAGACGACCATATTTAGTAAGCTTGAAAACAGGAAAACAGAAGACAGTTCGACATGTGTGCAGTTCTAAGAATGAAACTTTGTTCATGGGATCTACGTTAACGTTTAGGCACAGAAAAAAGCATGTGGGAAATTATTGATAGTGTTTTCAACTAAACGACTGTTTCTCGTGAAAAATTGAAGCTAAGACGAGCAATTGCCATGAATATAACGATAAAGAGAGACAGGGTCCGCGTTAGTATCATAACAAATACTGTAAGTCTGACAGAAATATATCAATTGGCCAATGACTGATATACAATTATCCTCTTTTATAAACATTGTTAGATTTTGTTTCTTATTTCTCTACAATCTACATGCCTTACCTCCCTTAACTATGGATGAAGATATTATATAATAAATGCTGAACTGATACATCAATTAGAAAGAAAATTCGTAGCAGAAGAAAAGATATCTAACACAAGCAGCGGAAAAAGTGTATACATCAGCTCTAAAAGCTCTTTATGGCTTTCTTCTCTTCAAACTACCTTGAGGTACTCGTAGAATTCACGCCTCATTTGACATCTTTATCCTCTCAATGATATTGATAACAATAATGGAAATACACACACACAAATATATATATATACACACACACATATATATATATATATATATATATATATATATATATGTGTGTATATATAGTTTTAAATAAAATACTAGGCGGAAGTTTCTCGAGAGCTCTTTCGGCTATCATCTCGTCAGGAGTAAATCGATAGCAATCTAAATAATATTGTAACGAAAATAAAGAGTTCTATTGGGGAACTTATTTAATGTGCCAACGTAAGGGGGCATTAATTAAATTTATTTACGTTTAAAAACGTTTAAAAATATTGGCACAACGAGGGAGAAAAAAAAAGCGGGAGAAAAAATTCAAAGTTCCCTAAAGAGAAACAATGCGTTTGATGTTTCTTTTTGCCGGCACAAATATACACACACACACACACACACACATATATATATATATATATATATATATATATATATATATATATATATATAGAGAGAGAGAGAGAGAGAGAGAGAGAGAGAGAGAGAGAGAAATAAGAATGGGAAATAAAGTCACAACACTATATATTGGCGTATATAGATCGGTTTGTTTATTCAATAAGGAAAAACAAACTATTAGTTGGGTGATAGAAGGGACTCTTTATGCCAAGGCATTTCGAAGCGTAATGCTTCTCATCAGAAGGGTAGAGAAGATGCTAAGTAACATAGTGGAGATGCAGCGTCTAACGTGGGAATCATTAGGAACGAAATAGATCAAATGAAATCATAGATGATGTAGGGGGAGCATTATCGAATTAAAAAAGGCATATATAGTACGATGAAAAAAGGTATATAGGCTCTTTATATTGTCCAGATAAGTCTCCCCTTATGCTCTAACGCACTAAGCTCTCTCTCTCCCTCTCTCTCTCTCCCTCTCTCTCTCTCTCTCTATATATATATATGTATATGTATGTATTAATATATATATGTATATATGTATCAATATATATATATATATATATATATATATATATATATATATATATATATATATATATATATATATTAGGGTAGGTTGATTTTTAACTTTTAAACCTTCATGCACCGAAAGTTGTGTCTATATCTATTTAATGCTCCAACAAAAAATTAGATCTTAGTCTTCAACGGGTTTTTGCGAATTTGACATAAAAGATTTTAAATAAACACGGGCGGAAAAATCCTCGATTTTGGTGGAGTTAGCCTAAATCCTGATGTCACAACTAAGTAATTTCAGCATTTAAGTCTGGAAATCTTATTTTATTTGATGAGAATATAATTTTAAACAAAATTATAATAAAAATTAAAATTAAAATTTAAGCGCCCCCCCAACTTAACTGCGCTGATTTTGAAATGTTATTATTTAACCAGAAATTGTTGAATGTATTGCCAAAATTTTTTTCCTGAGATAAAAAAGACAACAAGAACTTATGGAAAAACAAATAATTATTTATTTTTAATATAAAGAATCAAAGTGTTTCAAATAAGAGCCCTTCGATGAAAAAGCGGGTCTAAATTGTTGGCACAAACTTTTCCAAGTATGTGCCGGTGGCTTGCTTCAAATCCGTATACACATTGAGAAGCCTCTGCCACCAACTTAACTGCTTGTTCAACACCTTGGGAATGTGAAGGGAAATCTGGCGAGTTAAGCTTTTCGCCTGTTAACAAGGAACTCTAATCCACTGTAAGAATAGTCTTGTGTAAATGGTGGCTCACAGACTCCATTTGCGGACAA
Source organism: Euprymna scolopes (assembly GCF_053919585.1). Classification (NCBI taxonomy): domain Eukaryota; kingdom Metazoa; phylum Mollusca; class Cephalopoda; order Sepiida; family Sepiolidae; genus Euprymna; species Euprymna scolopes. The sequence continues at coordinate 3,865,645 of NC_136490.1, forward strand.
ATTTATTAAATTTGTCCAGTGTAGAGCCTTAAAGTTGATCATCCGGATCTTTTAAGTCTTTTCTTGGCTGACTCCCCTCTTCTGAAACAATATAGAAAATGATTTGAGTTTAATCTTTAAATACAATTTATACTGCTTTAATAAGATTTGGTGAAATTAAATGTAATCTATAAAATGTCACAATAAATTGGTGTAACTTACCTAATGGCGAAAATTCTTTTTATTCCCTCTTCTCTTACTTCAAGTTCATATGATTTTATCAGAGAAAATGAAATATTTTCTGCCAGTAATGCAAAAGCATTTTACTGAAGGTTTTTAAGTGTAATTTTTTTTTAATTTGAATTGGTTGCTTCTGTATTCGCTAAATCATATTATAAATGTACTTTTTTGGTGGTGGAATTTGTTATTTTTTAATGTCATATCGCATATATATTTACAATAAAATTAATCAAACTATACAATTTGCTTGAAAGATTATGTGGATATGTTCCACGAGTTCATAGGCACATGCGCCTAATGGCCAACGTTAACCATCTAGCCTGGTTCAATGGTCCAATTTTCCAGGATGCTAATCTAGGGTCTGCCTTACCTCTAGAAATTCCAACTGTATACTCGTAGAGCAGTCTTTGGTCACTACTTAGGCTATCCTTGTCTTCAAATTCACACAACAAAGGATTCCCAACAGCGGAAATGCTATTTGTGGTAGATTATTCCAATCATTTGCACATAATTTACCCAATAAACCACTGAATGTTGTGAGGCTTTTTGTGGTGTCATCTAACTGTTTGAACAAAGCTCTAAATAGAAGTTCATTCTGGTGCAAGGATCAACCAATAGTATGGAGATTTAAAAAGAAAAAAAATTCTAAAAGTGTAACTAGGCCACCTTCACAGCCTGTGTTCGCATTTGTGTTGTACACATGGAAGCCTTAATGGTGATTAAACGTTTTAATTCCTCTAAATCATCAGCCACTTGCTCTGCTAGAACATTACCAGTTGCTGCAGTATCCGGAAGAATTCGGTGAGTCAAATATAGACTGTCATTTGCTGTTTCTTTTGTTATTGTGAGGTGACGTTTAGATGCTTTGCTTTTTTTTCACAATTTGAAATCCATTTACATCCAATGATTCTTTGTAGAGCAGTGTATCTTTCTTTGTCCTTCCATCAACACCTATACAAAGAAGATTTTCCATATTTTTGTTGTATATATATATATATATATATATATATATATATATATATATATATATATATATATATATATTACCGTTGTATCTGCTTAGTTACACATGTTAGGGTTACCGAATCGTATCAACGCTCCAATAACTTAATCAGACTATAAAGTAATACTTGTTAAGATTAAGAAATAGATATTAGAAAAAACACAGAAAAAAGGAAATAGAATTGAAATTATTTTTCCTTTTTTGTGTTTTTCTGATATCGTTTTTTCCTTATCATAATACTTATTTCTGTAAAATCTGATGACGTAATTGGATCGTTGATACGATTCAATTACCAAAACATATGTAACCAAGCAGATTAAATGACAACACACACACACACACATATATATATATATATATATATAAAAGTGAACGTGTCTGTCTGTCTGTGTGTATGTGTGTCTGTCTGTCTGTGTACATTTCCCTACGCAATAACTCTGTCAATTTTTAGTCTATAGACTCGAAATTTGAAATACCGGGTACTGAGATTTGGGAAAATCGATATGACGGGTGTCAGTCAGAAATTTGGCTGTTAAGGGGTCAAATTTCAACTATTTGACCTTTAAGAACTCTACCAAACTCCTCCGATAATTTTGGGTCTAGTCACTTGAAATTTTAGATATAGGTTCCTTGAACATGGATCTAACTTAATAAAGTGATTTGAGCCCGAAACAATAAATTTTAAGGGGTCATAATAGGGGTCAAAGTTTATAAAAATTACCCATTTTTTTTGTTTTTTTGCTTTTTTTGCACAGCATACACCTCCAAACACCCGAGCAACGCAGGGCACCCCTGCTAGTATATATATATATATATATAAAATACAATTTCATAATATATGTTCAAATCTACAAAACATAGTGATTTTCTAAGGAAGAAGATTTCCAAGGTTGAAGACGATTATTAGCCGCATTATCGTTTGAAAATCAATATATATATATATATATATATATATATATATATATAGAGAGAGAGAGAGAGAGAGAGAGAGAAAGAGAGAGAGAGAGAGAATAAGAGAGAGATAGAGAGAGGGTGAGGAGAGATAATGTGTTTGAAGCCTTTAAAATGTATGAAAATTTTCAGTTGTAAACAAATAAATAAATAATAATAATTCAATGATATTTTATTTATTCACCTAATTATTAATAATATATTTCGACTGTAGATTATAGTTATTCCCACATATTTTCTAAAGCCGCTCTTATTCTCAAGGGTAAAAATGTACATCCACTCCTTATGTATAGTAGCACTCTCCCTCGGTAATAGCGCACAATACATATATTTGGTGCCTTCAATGTCCACCACAGTAACTGGCTTGGATTCTCTAATTACACAGACGTAGCTGGTAGCACAACGCATATCTTCGCTATACCCCATTCCCTATCTCAGACGGTTACATTCTCGACAGGTTTCCCAGGCCAGCAAGACCAACATGCCTCACTTCTAGTGTGCGAATGAGATCACTGAATGGGTAAAACTGCAATTTAGGTATATGTTCTCACACGGAAATCTTATAGCAAACCCTACTCTCCTCAATGGTTTACCTCTGCTTGTGCAGCTGGTATTGCTCAAAGGCAGCATGCGTTCCGCAGATTCAACAAATATAAATCCAGTTCAAACAGACAGAAGTATATAAAAGACAGAAACAATTGTAAGAGAGTAATAGAGACAGCTAAGACAGATTACACTGAAATAACCAGGAAACGCATTGAAGAACAGAAATTAGGAACCCGTGATTTTTTGGACAATCTACAACAGTGTAGTAAATAATGGGCAGTCAACAATTCACTATCAATCAATCATAAAGTTGCTTGCAGGGCAACCGATAAGGCAAACCTGCTTGCCAGTCGGTTTGCCTCAAACTCCGCACTGGACCCGAACACAACTCCCTCCCCGACTTTCCTTTGCGGACAGACGCCATATCAGACGATTTGAAACTCGCTCGTTTTCATGTGCATGGTATCATAAAAAACCTAGACACCTCAATAGCATGGTGACCAGATCTCGTTCCGGCTGTTCTGCCGAGATTGCTCCAGTTCTCTCCAAACTTTACAATAAGTGCCTTAATGAATCTTGCTTTCCCGACTGCTGGAAAACCGCTTCTGTGGTCCCAGTCTTCAAGAATTCTGGTGAAAGAACTGCCCCACTAAATTATTGCCCCATTAGCCTCCTCCAACTTTTCGCCAAAATATTTGAGTGCTTAGATAATCAAGCCCTAGTCCAACACCTAACAACTGCTAAACTCATGACCGACAAAAAATATGGATTCAGGTAAGTCCGTTCAACAGCAGATATCTTAACTGTAGTCTCTGAACCTATATACCGTTCACTGGAAAAAATAGGGGAAGGTAGAGTGGTAACCCTTGATATACCTAAGGCTTTTGACAGGGTATGGCACGATGTTCTTCTAAGGAAAATTAGATCATATGGTATCACTGGAAGAATACACAATGCAATTAAATTCTTCTTAAGTAAGAGAAAAATCCAAGTTGTCCTCGGCGGTCGTACATCTAAATAATATGATATAAATGCGGGAATACCCCGGGGGTCTATCCTTGAACCTTTATTGTTCCTGATATTCATAAATGTCCTCCCTGATAATTTTTTTTCGGAGATGGGTATATTTGCCGATGCCAACACCCTCTATAATATCTATATAATGATGGAAAACAAATGAACTCTTAACTAAGGACATGGCAGAATCACTAGAGGATGACCTCCAATCCGTAGTGAAATGGGGAAAAAATGGATGGTCACATTCAATGCTGCTAGGACTAAGCTAGGTTTCTTCAATAACTACAAGAAACCGTTTCTACCATCAATAGTAATAGCTGAGAATACACTGCCTGAATGTACTTCCTTTAAACTCCTCGGCCTAACGTTTACAGGAAACAACAACTGGAATATATACATTGAGAGCATTGCCAAGGCTGCTGCAAAGAAGGTGGGCTCTCTCTACCGTGCTAGAAAATTACCTACCCCTGAAAGTATCCTGTACCTCTATAATTGAGTATTGCTGTCACATTTGGGCTGGTGCATCTGTTGCTTGTCTCTTACTCCTGGGAAGGGTTCAAAAGAGAGTCGCCAGCCTGATAGGTCCTGAACTGTCATCTAAGCTTAGCCTCTGTCCCATCGACGAACTTGATCATCCCTCTGCCGATTCTACAAATAATTTAATGGTGGCTGCTCTGACGAACTGCAAGCACTTGTACCTCATCGACGTGACTACCCCGAAAAACCCGACAAGCAACAAAGTCCCATCCCTTTGCAGTAGAGATCTCTAGGTGTAAGAAAGCCTTTTACTCCAATAGTTTCTTCCCAGAACTGCAAGTATTTGGAACTCCCTTCCGGGATACTGCTTTTCCAACTGTACTGATATGCATAAGTTCAATATATATATACATATATATGACTACTTCATTTTATCACATAAATTAATATACGAAAATATAAATTTCTGCGTACACTTTAAGCATTTACTTTAGCAGTGCTCAGTACGCAGATAGAGTAAGGAAGTAAGGTACGGACACTCGATATCTACGCTCCCCACTAAAATAGCACACGCAAAGGAGTGGGTGAACCAACGTTAAACTGGGCTTTATCCTATAAGTAACTGCTCATTGGCTGATTTGGAAGGATGCGGTGGAAACTAGAAAGCTGATTGGCTAACTAAAAACGCAATAGAATTTGCGTATATAAAAACGCGAGACAACCACAAAATTCTCGCATAAGCCTGATGAATCCAAGCATGGATGAGACGCGGAATATTCTGTGTAGCTTAATTGCCATATATATTTTGTTAAATACTATATATATATATATATATATAATTTTAACTTACAAACTTAAACGAGAAAAATGCTTGGCAAGTCGATCAAATCAAGAGGAAAATAAAGAGAATTTACCTCATATATATACATATTATATATGTTATTGATTATATATACGAGGGGCGTGAACAAGTAATGCCCCTGACCAACTTCCAGCTGTCTGATCTAGCTGAAATTTTTCATGTGCAATGATTTATATCTCTACGCGTTATGTGGCATATTTCAGTTCTGAACATTGTGGTTTCTGTTTTACAGGTATTTGAACTGAGTCAGTTGTGAAATGGAGCCTGTTGAATGTCGAGCACGTGTGTGTACACATAGGTATATTCATATATATAAAAAAAAGAAAAAAGAGGAGGGGAAAGATCTACCTTAAACCACTAACCTAGTTCTAAAACAGATCCTTTGTTCGATAAAATGCATGCCCATTGGCTGATAGGAGGGGGCGCGGTGGATACTAGAAAGCTGATTGGCTAACTAGAACTCCTCAACATATATAAAAACAAGAAGCAACCAAAAAATTCGCGCATAAGCCTGACGAATCCTACAGTGGATGAAACGCAGAATATTCAGTTTAGCTTAATCGCCATATATATTTTATAAATTACTAACCAGCTCTACCTACGTATTGAGCACTTTTAAAGTAAATACTTAAAGTTTACGCGTAAATCTATACTTTCGTATATTAAATTTGTGTGGGTAAACGAAGTAGTTATATATATATATATATATATATATATATATATATATATATATATATATATATATATATATATATATACTCAAGTGTAGAGATGTAGATATATGATTGATAGATATATGATTGATAGATAGGCAGATAGATATATTCTAAAATATTGATATAGATTAAAATAGTTTCGCGGCAAATTAGCAACCAGATGTTTTGGCAAATTAACTTTTCCAAATTATATAATGTTTACATTTTAATATAATGATTCCGTCTGAAAACATAATGGTTTACCTTTTACAAAAAAAAAAGCAAAACGTTTTAACTCAATTAATATTGTCTTTAGAGAATTTACTAAATTACATGGAATTTATTCTGTCCAATCAGATTTGAGACACCTGGTCGATTCAAATTAACTCTATTTTCACTGAATTGAAGAAAATATAAGATGAATTATTGGAAACTAATTGAAACGGCAGTGCTTTGAAAACATATTGGCCATGATTAACTGTTGGTCAAAAACATTCAATACTCATGATATATAAAGGTTGGTCATTATTTAGTTCTGATACAACTCCAAATTAAAAATCCAATAATATAGAGGCGTTATCCGCCTTTCAGTCTTATTATCTTAACAGAAATATATGTCACTTTTTTACAAAGGAGTTACTACTTATCAAGTCCCGAAACCTACTCGAGGATAAGGGATAATGAGTGTATACTAGTCATTGTGACAATATCGTAGTTATCGTAAGTACGGTACATTTTGTAAAGTTTATTACTTTAGTGACGGCTCATCAAAACTTGTTTAACTTAGACTTGAAGATACCCATATTGTCGTCAGCTTTAAAGCAGGGAAACGGAAGAGTCTCCCAAATGCGTGCAATTATGAGAAAGAAGCTTTATTTATGGAATGTACGTTTAGGTTTAGGCACATAAAAATAAAGAGTGGGCGAGTTTTCAGCAAGACGATTATTTTACCTGAAAGTTTGATGATGAGGTGTTATGGATTGGAGCTCAGACAAGCACTTGCTATGAAAAAACATGATAAAGCAGAGAGAGATTAGCAACGTCTCTTTTGTGGGTAAGAGGTTGCAGGCATGAGAAAAGTGCATCTCCCCTATGCTACGAAGTCTATTATAAACTCTATCAAGGTAGGATAAGCTGCTACTAACAGCTCCTGCCAAGATGTGGCAACAGTGCTCCATTCTTGTTAAGTAGTTGATAAAATAATTTTCCTCTCCCCATTTAATCATTTTAACGTTACGATACATATTACCTGTGACCGTTTGGTTTTAACGAATTCTAGTAGAAGGATTCATCTACGTTCATGGAGTTGCAGTCTCTGTGCCCTTTCTAGAGGTAACACCACTTCAGTATGTTAGTATTCCTCGTAAAAGTCATCCTGGGTTAATTAAACAGATATCCTATTTGGACTTCGAATACTGTGCAAGTTTTACTATTTAGTCAGGCTTTTCTTATAGGGAAGTGTTTTCTCCTGCTACGTTGTCTCCTGTAGACATTCCATTTTTTATCAATGACAGATCCAAGTTCTGTTCTCTCTGTTAATGTAACATTTTATATGTGTGATTTTACAATAAACTCGGATTTCATTCTTTCTGAATTCTTTTGCGCAAACGTTGACAATTTGATTTACTTACATTATTCGTACTTAAGCTCTGATATTGAATGTTATTCTAACAACGTTTTGATCTATGTAAGGGCCGTAGTAAGATTTTTGTGTTTGTAAAGGTACACAAAAGCTAAACTATACGCACAGCTTGACATTCACTCGATACGAATAGGACTACAATTATTCTTAAATTAATGCTAAAGAACGCCTTACGTCCTTTTCTCCAGCAGAAACTGAAAGGTAAATTTTATTTCAATCACGTGAAATAATTCTTACTTATTATCGAAAGACGTAAACATTATTTTGACGATTCTCAAAGAATCATTTAGCAATTAAGTGCATGGAGACTCCTAAAAAATACGGAGTATGGACCTGATATTTCTTAAAATTAGTCTGTACGGCGTAAATAGTTTGAGGTGCAAGAAAGCCAGATAGTACTGGCAGTAATAAGACCTTGTAAAAAACGATATAGATAAAACTAATATATTGAGGAATTTTATAAGTGTTATTACCCTGTTGGGGGAGTGACAAGAAAACCAGAACACTGGAAAGGAGTAACAAAATATATTGACAGAAACACACAAAAATGAGGGGCTTTCGTCCAAACCACTAACAACTTTGCTTAATCCATTAGATATCGACTCCCATATAACATTATTGTCTTCCAGTATTTGTTTAGTATGGATAAGTTCATTTGAAGCAACACCAGGTAATCCAACACAATAATTCGCAAGTTCCTGAGAAGGCGGTTAGATTTATCAGCTATAATTAATGGCAAAGTAAACACTGTTAGGGAGTCAACTGGCTTTTACAAAGCTTATGCGCCTATTCTTCGGAAGCTGAGAGACAGTTTAAGATGCTTTGTTTTTAGACGTCCAACTAAATTTTCCTTCGGATTACCTATAAATAAACGCAGCAACATGAACTCAAGGTCCACATTGTAAACGACTGGTGGTTTGTCCGTCAAAATGATGATAATCATCTTATTTTAATATTGTAAAGGGGTATACATAATGTATACGCGTGTCTTCTAATAGTGAAATTGTATGAGCGTGTATATACCTTATTATATGCGTGCTACAGTCATTTATATGATGTTTGTATGAACGTATGTGTAGGTACATTTAATTCACATTCATAACGCGAAAAACGTATACATAAATATGTTTACAATGCAAACGGCGAATAAGACTAATTAGGGTTTTACATCGGCCAAAGCAAAAACATAGTTGGCCCATCTTTGATCTTGATTCGGCGGATCCTCGTAAAAAGCTGCAATGAAGAGTCGTACAACCACAAGTTTTGCAGGTATTAACAGCATCTTTATTTCAAATGTTTCCCCTATTCGACATCTACTTGGAATCATTATTATCTGTGCACCATTTTCTACCCTCTGGCTACCGACTCGGTCTGCTTTCTCTCTCCCTCTTTGTCTCTCTCTCTTTGTCTCTCTCTCTTTCTGACTCCCAACTCTTGACGAACTGATACGTGTCTTTTAAGCTATCTCCTAAAAATCACCGTCAGCTTAAGTGACCTCTACGTAAAAATATGTCAGACTCTAGAAGTACGATCTAATTTTAAATTATTGTTTATGTTCTAACATCATTTTCTATGAAAGCATTTTAATATAAATAATTTTACTTGTACATATTTATTTCACTATGATGAATGCAAACAAGTGAAATATGACACGCGCTGAATAGTGAAGGAAGGCTTGTAGAATCACTAACCGCTCCTCTCCTGAGTCGAAACTGACCGGCAATCTCTATCAGGATGTGTGAAAACAATACCATAAGGACGAAGAAATACGTTAGGTAGTAATCGAAAGTAGTCACCTATAAAGGATACTTAACCCCGGCGATGTAACTTGAACCCGTGTATCAAGGTAATTATGCAATTGACAGTAAAATATCCGCTATTTTAAGAGATACTTATCATGTGCTAAATTTTAGTAAATTTATTTGGTTTCCATTACATTTTAAATAGAAAATACTATTTACCATGGAATACTTTTTGGGAAGTTCCAAACCCCGTTATTGTTGGATGTATTACGTAATATTTTGGAAAAAATGCAGTGTTGATTTCGTAAAATTAGCTAAAAATATATTATCGAAATATGAAATATATTAGTGAACATTTATATAAAAGTATATTAAAGGAATATTGACTTATTTAAAGATGTCTTCAATGCAATTAAAATATAAACACAATCTGTCCATATATAAAAAATAATCATCATTGTATGCGTTATAAAACAACGCTTCCCTATTGAAAATGTTATTTTACAATTGGTTCTTAAATAGATTCGGTGCTTTTCAGCATTTCAGCGATTAAAATCTCTGATTATATAAAGCCTCGATTAGAAGGCTATAAGACTAAAGAAATGAAATAATATATTTACAGCAGATTTTATCTGGTATTTCTGAAATAATAAATTGCCGTTGGTAAAGATATTCTATTATAGAAATGTATTTTATATTACTGCATATTTGGATATTAATATACGATATATATATATATATATATATATATGCGTATATATATATTTATATATATATATATATGTATATATATATATAACCTCCTCACACTACCACACGACCTCCCTCTCTATTTAATACCCCCCAATAAGTTTCTATACATTTCTGTAAGTTTAAATTTCAGTCCACCTATAAATTCCGATGACATTGGTACCCTACCTCATCTCCTGGGTGAAAATCCAATGTAATGTAAATTTATTATGGGCTCAATAAAAAATTTAAAAATTATATACCGATCTATTAACATATCGAGCACTTTTATCTATCGTTTTTTTTTTACCTTATTTCCCTTGAAAAGAAATATATATATATATATATATATGTATATATATATATATATATATATATATATATATAACTATTTCATTTATTCACATAAATTTACTATACGAAAGTATAGATTTATGCGTAAACTTTAAGTATTTACTTCAAAAGTGCTCAATACGTAGGTAGAGCTAGTTAGTAATTGATAACATATATATGGCGATTAAGCTACACTGAATATTCTGCGTTTCATCCAACTATAGGATTCGTCATAAGTCTGACGAATCCTATAGTTGGATGAAACGCAGAATATTCAGTGTAGCTTAATCGCCATATATATTTTATAAATTACTATATATATATATATATATATATATATATATATATATATATATATATATATATATATATATATATATATATATATATATTGTATAGAGTTAATATCTGAGGACATATGTTTTGGTATTCGACTTGTGTAGGATCTGTTTAACCTATTTTTTAATAAATATTTAACAGATTTATTTTTCACAAGAAAAAAACTTTTATTTTATATCTAAAGCATTTACCTGTCCAATATTGTTGTTTTATTCAGAAGACAAGCTTGGTCGCTACTCATGGGTTTGTAAGAATGTTTATTCTGGATTGACAATACTGGCAGCAAGGAGGGGTGACATGCTGGTAGGTGGGTGTTCAAAATGGCAGAAATATAGTATGTCTGCTGTTCATTATCAAGGCCCAGAGGCCACTAAAGGATAAGGGTTAAAGAGTGTACAGTAGAAATTGGTCAATATAGTAATCATTAGTAATGAAAATTTGGTAAATTTAATAACTTATATGGAACGGCTCATCAAGAACTTATTTACTTTAGACTTGAACACAACCATATTGTAGTCAGCCGGAAAGCAGGAAACCGGAAGACAATTCCACAGGCGTGCAGTTCTAAGAAAGAAGCTTTGTTCATGGAATCTACGTTTAGGTTTAGGCACAGATAAAGAGTGGGGGAAATTATTGATAGTGTTTACAGCTAGACGAGTGTTTCTTGTGAAAGTTTGGCGAGGGGGGACCATAGATTGAAGCTCAGTTGAACACTTTCCATGAAAATAACGATACATCAGAGACAAACTCGCAACATCTCTTCTGTGAGATAGAGGTTGCAAGGAGGAGAAAAGGACATCTCCTACGAGGCTACGAAGTCTATTTTGAACTCTATCAAGGCAGGACAAGTCCTTTCTAGCAGCTCCTGCCCAGATGTGGCAACAGTATTCCATCCTTGGACGTACCTGGCTCTTATATATGTAGAGAATAGCATCAGCAGTGAGATATCTACTGGATCGATAGAAAGATCCCACCATTTTTCCAGCGGCCTTGGCAACAGATTTGATATACGTGTTCCATTTAAGATCAGGAGTAATGGTCAAGCCCAGAAGCTTGTCAAAACTTGAGGCCTCCTGAAGACGAGAGCCATTCATTTCAATTGATGACAAATGTGGATTAGAATGTTGATGATGTAAAGAGAGAAGCTTGGTTTTAGATGCATTAAAAGTAACCAGCCACTCCTTTCCCCATTGTACTACGTGCTCAAGATCAGAGGAGAGAGAATTGGAGAGAACTTGCTCGTTTACTGTCTTAGATGTGGTACCATAAATGGTAGTGTCGTCAGCATAAATGTCTACAAATGATGTAAGGATATGATTTGGAAGATCATTAATGTAGATCAGGAAAAGAGTTGGCCCCAGGATGGATCCCTGAGGGACACCGGCATTAATACTGTGAGCTTCTGATTTTTGCCCCTCAACTACTACTCTTATGAACCTATCAGAAAGAAAAGATTTAATAATTGAGAGGACTTTTCCAGCTATACCATAGCTAGCGATCTTATGAAGTAAACCTTTATGCCATACCCTATCAAAGGCTTTAGATATGTCAAGAGCAATTGCCCTAGAAAGATTGCCACCGTCGAGAGATTTGCTAATCCTATGCGATATAACTGTAAGGACATCTGCTGTAGATCTAGCAGAACGGAAACCATATTGAGTGTCACTAAGAAGGTTATTTTTGTTGAGATGTTTGATTACTTCTGTATTTAACACAGATTCTAGCAACTTACTCATGACGCCCAGGAGACTTATTGGCCTGTACTGAGAGGGGGATGAGCGATCACCTGAATTCTTAAATACAGGGCATACTGATGAGATTTTCCAGGGAGATGGGAAACTATTCTCCTTAAGACAACTAATATATGAAGTTGAAAATATGAGATGGAAAATTTCAGTACATTTTTTTACAAAGGGACAGTGGAGTTGCAAATGGAAGAAGTAATTTTGTAGAGGAACATATTGGTTGTCAAGTTGTCTCTGTTCTATTGGGGCGGATAACGTCAGAGAATTCTCCTAAGGCTTTTTTGTTTATTGCCTGAAATGCCGGTCAGTCCCATTGACAATATATTCTCGGGAATTCTGCGTCCCCCATTTCCAACGTCTTCGATCTAGGATCGAAGCCATGACCGACTTCTTGGGTTCAGCTTATATTGACGTCATCTGCGCAAGCCCAGACAGCCGATGTTCCTCTACAAAATTACTTCTTCCATTTGCAACTCCACTGTCCCTTTGTAAAAAAATGTACTGAAATTTTCCATCTCATATTTTCAACTTCATATATTAGTTATCTATTTCTGTCACGTTTAGATTTTATAGTCACTATAAATATGGCCAATTTATTGTTTCTCTATGAAACTATGTTTTCTCTAATAATATGGCCTTATCTCTACTTATATTTAAAACGCTCTTTGTCTGTATCTGTGTGTATGTGCCTTTTTCTGTTTACAAGTTCTGTTCGTAATAGTTTTCAAAACAGCTGAGCATGCAGGAAAATAATACAGACACAAAACGAATACTATACTCGATAGTGTGAAAATCAATATAATTTATTGCATAAAAGTAAAAACGAATAAATATATCGAGGCAAGAAACCCTACGTCATAAATAAGAAAGGTATTTGTCAAGAGGTAGATTTTCTTACACCAGAAGACAAGACGGCGAAGATCACCGAAACAGAAAAATAAAAACAATGAGCGAAATTTTTAAGAACTTAACAGGATATATACTATGAAGAAAATTTATATAATACTAATAATTGTAGAAAACGTAAGAACAGTGGAAAGGAACATAGAATTATACAAACAAGGGAAATTGGAATCAAGTAGAAATCTATGTAACCGGCAGTAAAACTGAAAACAGCTGTCATATTTATGCGCAATCTAATTCACATTTGCGCATTATTAGAAAAAAGAACATTTTTATATTATTATTGAGAAAACACATTTTTTAGATTCTTAGTTAGAAAAACATTTCTAGATTCTTAGTTAGAAAAACATTTTAGAATTATTAGTTAAAAAATATTTTTGCATTATTAGTTAGAAAACACTTTTGTATTATTAGTTAGAAAAATATTGTTGTATTATTAGTTATAAAAAACATTTTTGTATTATTAATTAGAAAAACAGAGAATGTGAATATATGAGATGCAGTGAATGCCTGACATAGATTACATGTACGCTTTTACTGAACATGTCAATATTTAGGTTTTTCGGAATCACTCAGGATCAAATAAAATATAATTCTAAATAAGATTGAAGAAAAAGTCTTTGAACGAAAGCAACATACTAGAAATATAATTAAAAGAATAAACACCGTGACGGTATGACAAGCAAATAATCTGGACCAATGATACGTCGGGCAAAAGAGGGAGTTTGATAGTTTGATCATAAGAGGAAGAAACCAATCCGAACCAATAATAAGTCGGACAAGAGAATAATTTAGACAGCGTGATCACAAGCAGAAGAGACTAATTATCATGTAAGATGCATTACAATCGACAGAATATATTGGCCGACTTCTACGTAAAGAGGGACAACGTAGCAATGAGCCTTATAAGTGTAGAAGTTTGCGTAAAAACACACAAAAAGAATCGTAAATGTGTATAACCTTTGAACAAAATAATTTTAATCACAATACAAAAGACAGTGTACAATAAACAATGCAAGTAACGATGAAAAGAGAAACAAAAAGACCCCAAAAGATTAATGTGAAAAGAAATAGTCACATGTACGATTAATAAAAAGGATATGAGCAGAGAATCATGAAAACAGATGGGCATGGGGAACAAATAGACCCGTGGGCAGAGAACAGAATTTCTACTGACAAATGTACATTAATGACAATGGAAATTTGTTAACCATGTTAAATATGAATAAAACAAAACACAGGGACACAATAAATGTAGCTTCTTTGACACAGGGACACAATAAATGTAGCTTCTTTGACACAGGGACACAATAAATGTAGCTTCTTTGACACAGGGACAAATACGTAAACTATAAATTTACTGAATGCAGACAATTAACAGATGAAAATTGCTAGAACAGGCATATGTGAGTAAGAAAAGTAATACACTGGAAACCCTGCACACGACTACAATTCGAAGAAACAAATGAGAAATGGTACAACCGGATACAGAACTAAGAAAAGAAAGCCATTAAATTGTTTCAGACATTGTAGTATAAGTAGATAAATCGATCAAGCTTAGATACCTTACGTTATAATCAATAACAAGAATGATAGAAACTGCTAAATTGTAGATTTTCAGAGACTGAAGATCAAAAAGAGGAACTATAAAATGAATATGTGGAACTTTCTAGAAAAAATGAAAAGAGCACGATTAACATTAATATAAAAATAATAATTGTACGAGGACATGAAACAGCTGCAGAGAATTGAAAAACAGACTAGAGGAATAAAGGGTAAAAATTTAGTATAGACAAAAAAGCTGAAATCTGAAAAAGAAACGTCAAATGCGAAATTAACGCACATGAAACACGGGTATCAGTCAAATAATCACTGCAACAAAAGTGAAACAAGATATAGAGATACACCAAATTTTACTAAGAAAACTGAACCCACAAAATTGTAAGTTAACTCCACCCTTCCCCTCAATAAATAACAGTCTGTGCATCGGGTTGTGCCACAGAAATAGTTGTGAAAGGACAACGTGTAAGGTAAGACCGGGAGAAAACACTATCAAGACATCTAGTAGAATAAACACGAAAAAGACTGAGACATTGGCTACGCTTACTTCAAACTTAATATCTGTGAAAGCCAATAACACTTTCCGCGCGAAGTAATGATAAGCGGTGTATTTGAAAGTAGAACTTTATTTGTAAATTCATCAAATAGAAATCGTGATTATGACAGATATGGGGAGACTTGTCACCACGACACCAGGGAACATCACCTTTATGGTTATCTGAAAACTTCTAGTTTGTACATTTACTACTACTACTACTACTACTACTACTACTACTACTAATAATAATAATAATAATAACGAAGAACATAAAAGTAAATATAATCACTAATAAGTTAAAACAAAATTGGAAACAATGCTACAGAATTTTATAAGAAAGCGTATAGTAGATTGCATATCTGTTATTGTACGTTAGTAAGTAAAATATAATTGTTGCGTTTACTACTACCTCTAGTATTTAGTATTTAAAGTTATAGTCCACAAAAATTATTGAAAATGATTTATAGGAAAAATTACCATGATGGATGCTTCCTTCAGATGCTGAGTGCAATAACATTATGACACTTAAAAAATATGTGTGTGTGTTTTTTTAAATTTATTTGTTTTCATTTTACTTTGCCGTCAAAGTGTACAGTCGTAAAAACAGTGAACGGAGTAAGTTCAGATAATTAACTAATTAAATAAGATATTTTCATCGCGTCTAGGTGAACTATGGCAGACTGTGTGGAATCTATTATATTATATACTATTTTTGCACCACACACACACACACACACACACACACACACACACACACACACACACACACACATATATATATATATATATTCTCAACGTCCACAGGAGTGTCTATGTCACCAATGTTGAGGTCATCGAGTGGGCGGAAATCACCAGCATCGAGGCCATGCTGCTGAAGTCACAGCTGGGTCGGGCACGTGTCCAGAATGGAGGATCAAGATATTCCTATATGGCGAACTTTCTAATGGCCGTCATGACTGAGGGGCATCGCAGAAAAGATATTAAGACTCTCTGAAGAAGTCCCTCGGTGACTGCCACATTAACCACCTTAGGTGGTCTACTCTCGATGCTAACCATGTTACCTGGCGACATACTGTCCGCCAGGCTATCGCCTCCTTTGAGATCTCCCGCACAGAGAATCTGTGGGAGAAGCGCTGCAGGAGAAAGATTCGATAAGCCTCAGCAGACACACCTGATGTGACTTGACTGCAGCCGCTGTGACCGATCCTGCTTGTCCCGCATTGAGCTCGTCAGCCACAAGCGTGCCTGCAGTGGACGTGGAAAACCCCCTTCATAGAATCCTCGTTTGCAAAGTACTCCCAAGAAGATATATATATATATATATATATATATATATATATATATATATATATATATATATATATATACATATATATATATATGCCATCTCCACTAAAACCTTACTAAAGAGTGCAAGTTATTATATATTATATAATGAAGAAGATTAGCTTGCTTTTTGTCTAGTTTTTCGGAAACATATTTTACTATGACCAGGAAACATATGCTACTAAGACCAGGAAAGCTATTTTACTAAGACCAGGAAACCTAAATGTTTCCACTCAAACAGACATAAGAAAAGCTTTAAAGACCTGAGGTTTTATAAATACAGAATTTATATATTGACATACAACAAATAGCATGCATCTTTTTAAAAATCATAATTCACGACACACAACGCGGTATAATCGAATGATACGACAGGATTTTGTCTCTAACATATGTTGTAGCCTTTAGCCAATAATGCGTTCGTGATGTCAAACAATTTTTTGTGGTTTGCAACAAGCGGTGAACGTTTTCTATTTGTTTCAGAATGTTTCACCTTGTTTTTTAATTCGTTTGCATTCATAAAATGCAATTTGTAAAATACAAATTAAAATTCGAGAAATATGCCAACTCGTGACTGGAAGAGTAGAAA
Source organism: Euprymna scolopes (assembly GCF_053919585.1). Classification (NCBI taxonomy): domain Eukaryota; kingdom Metazoa; phylum Mollusca; class Cephalopoda; order Sepiida; family Sepiolidae; genus Euprymna; species Euprymna scolopes. The sequence goes on from NC_136490.1 coordinate 3,882,861, forward strand.
TAAATATTATAAACAAGTTCATTTATGATCGCGTGGAAAATAAAAATAAAAGAATAATAAAAGAAGATGTAAAGAATGCTTAAAGGTAGAATATGAAGTATATAAAGAAGATGCAGAAGAAAATGGTGGAGGAGAAGCAGGAAACGTGCAAACTAAGCAACCAATGGAGGAGGAGCAAATTATACATACCAAGAGGCCAGAATACTACTAAGGCATCAGCAGAAAAGAAAGACTTGGAATTCATTGCGTAAGATGAGGGATGAAACTGTTTGCCGGTTTTCATTGCATTGTTTGTGAAGTTTATTCGAGCATTTGATCACGAAGTACATTTTAAACAGAAATATCTCGTGCTATTTAAAGATTGTTCACGACTGACTGGATAAAATAAAAAGAAATAAGGTTTTAGCAATGAAACAATGAACAACTCTTTAACGATTTTTCAGTTGAAACTGAAATCAGATGATACTAAGCGATTGTATTAGAGTTTATACCGGCAAATAGATTTACTTTTTAAATGATTTGATATCGATCCTTATATATATATATATATATATATATATATATATGTGTGTGTGTGTGTGTGTGTGTGTGTGTCTGTGTGCGCGCGCGTGTGTGCGTGTGTGTGTGTGTGAAACAGCGAAACAGTACTCTATGTAGATGATAATAATGCTCTCTATCTTAGATTGAGCATTTGAAAATTACATTTAGCGTATGAAGCGATGCTCTTTGTGTAAAAAAAATGAGCTGAGGTACTTTGGCCAAAGATTCATTATCTGAAAGTACTTCTTTTCAACTCCTCCGCCTAACGTTCACAGGAAACATGCGTTGGAATATTACATTGAGATAATTTCCAGGACCGCTGTGAATAAGGTAGGTCTCTCTACCGTGCTAGAAAGATACGAACGCCCGAAAACATCCTGTACATTTATAAGGCCACCATTCTCCCATGTATGGAATATTGTTGTCATATTTGGGCTGATGCATCTGCTACTAGTCTCTCGCTCCTAAACAAATTCCAAAAGAGAGTCTTCAACCTCATAAGTCATGAACTGTCATCTAAAATAAGTCTCTGCCCCACCGACAAATGTTGCATCCCTCTGCGTATTCTACAAGTATTTTAATAATGGATACTCTGACGAACTGCACTTGTGCCCCCACGACGTAAATATCCTCGACAAACCCGACAAGCAGTTAAGACCACTCCTGCACAGTGGAGACCCTAGATGTAGTAGAGCTTTCTACTCCGGTCTTTTAATCCCCAGAACCGCTAGACTTTGGAATTTCCTTCCGGGGCCCTGCTTTCCCATCTGTACTGACAGGCAGAAGTTTCAGTGTAACGGGCACCTATATCTTACTTCCCAACTCTCTACATAGTACTCCAGTAGCAATGTCCCTGACAGTAGCTCCCTACACAAAAGTGGCAATGTGCCTTTTCTTGGGTGAAGAGGTTATATATGAATATGTATATATATGTATACATATATATATATATATATATATATATATATGTACATCTATGTTTATATGCAACGCCACACACACGAATACACACACGCATATATATATATATATATATATATGTATATATACACGTGTGTGTGTGTTCGTGTGTGCGTTTGTATCGGCGTTCTATAAAAACATACATACGCATATAAGTAAAAGTTTCTGTAAACCACTAAATCAGTTACTTTATTCGGATTGAAAACATATTTAATATAAAGTATGATTACAACTTAACTAACTGTGATTATTTTCTTAATCATTTCACTCCCTAATAGTTAAAATGTATTAAAACACGATGAACATCTTCTTGTTACGTTTTATATCATATAAAGAAACGAAACAAACATAGAAGACATTGAACACCATAGGTGCATCATCTTACATATTCATACGATGAGCGGCCGGTAAGAAATAATCATGTGGACGTAATCAATGGTAATTGTCTCAAAATATCAACTGCTCGTGAACAACGGAGGACTTTCTTAAATAATAAATGTGTCGTTTATTAAACTGATAATTTACTAAGTTATATATATCCGTCTTTCAGTTTCTCTCTCTGTTTATATATATATATATATATATATATATATATATATATATATATATATATACATCTCTCTATATATATTTAAAGAGATAGATAAATAGATAGTTATACAGATACATAAACTGATTACGACGTTCTGAAATAAGCCTGCATAATACTTGAAATGTATCTAATTATAGGGAAACAAGAGACTACAGAAATAAACGATGAATGTAGATGTATCCCGAAACCGTAATTATCACAATCAATTGACTGCTTTGCTAGTTGTCAAGCCTAACATGCCTTTCATATAATGATGGTCGTATGTTTACTAGTACGTATATATATATATATATATATATACTCTCTCTCTCTATATATATATATATACTCTCTCTCTATATATATATATATATATATACTCTATAGCAGGCATGACAGGAAAACAATGAACATATATCTAAAGTAATGGCAGAAACACTAGAGGATGACCTCCAATCAGTAGTGGAATGGGGACAAAAATGGATGGTCACATTCAACACCAAAGTGAACACCCTCGACAGACCCGACAAGCTGCAAAATCCCACCCCCACACTGTAGAGATCCCTAGATGTAAAAGATCTTTCTACTCCAGTAGTTTCTTCCCCAGAACTGCTAGACTTTGGAATTCCATTCCAGGTCACTGCTTCCCCAACTGTACTGACATGCATAAGTTCAAGTGCAACATGAACCAACATCTCGCTTCCCTAATCCCTACATAGTACCCCAGTTGATGTTTCCCCTTATAGTAGCCCCTCACACCAAAGTGGCAATGTGCCTTGTTTGGGGTGAAAATGTAATTAAAATATATATATATATATATATATATATATATATATATATATATATATATATATATATATATATATATATGGGCTAAAATATTTTACTCAATGTGTATGGGAAACGGGGGATAAGAATTTACGCTTAAGACAAGAATTCCTGAGCTACAAAACACTCTTCCCTGTGAGATACCGAAAATTTAGCACAACATAAACTTTTTCAAATAATTTTAAATACATAACCTGCCCTACGTAAGGAATTTTTTCCACAGACTTGCGGTAAATTTCCTGTCCAGTGAAGGTACAATTATTCCATACATATGTTGTGTAATACCCGTCCTAGGTAAGGTGAAATATTCCTTTGCTCGATGGCAAATGATACATAGACATCAAACATTCCGCTATCCTAAGAATAACAGGCATCTTACATTTTTTCTCGTTATTTATACGGTCCCGAGCAAAACAGGGTGGCCTTGCTAGGTTTAAATATATTAAAGAAAATGCGATTTACTTCGGGTCCACATCTGGACTTAAAACACAGAATCTCCGCACATAAACACTCCTACAAAAATCTATCCTTGAAAAACTAGACAGCATAATTAAAATAAATTTGGGTCCGTTATGATAGAAATATTCATTCAATTTCAAATGGAAAATACTAGCCTCTTATAAAGACTACATGCCGGGTGACAGATTCTGTACCTTTTGTAGATATGAAATAAGTAAGTCAATTCTGCTAAACATAAAAGACGAAATTTCTACGAGATATAATTATAAAAGTTGGTTTAAATTCGGCAGGTGTACGTCACCATAGACCATAAAAAATTTCGTTTCTCCATTTCTTTCATAGATTACTAATCTGTTTTAAATATTTATGATCAATACCTTATTAACTATTATTATTGGCTCACATGTAGCTTTCACACAAGTCAACAAACGATCTGATTGGAAACATGTGGTGTTCTCTGGAAGCTGAGTGGCAACAAGTCTCCCCAGACGTTCAGCTTTCTCTACCTCCTTCGATAGCATTTGCAAATGAATTTGCATCATCACACCAGTCGCTTACCATTGATTTCTAGCTGGTAGTTGCCATTGGTTTATACTGGAATCTGAGTGGCACTCAGCCTCCCCAACGTTCCATTTCTCTTTGCGCTTGTCCAGCCGAGGTCTGGTTGGCGCTCTTTCAGTCCTTATTGACTCTTCACGGCCCTTTGGTATCACTTTTCTATTTGGAGGAACGGTGATGAAACAATGTGCGTGCATGATGGGGGTGTAGAACTTGTAGATATGTAGTTTCGGTGTTCTTTATCACCTCTAACGCTTATTCGTTATATTTTCTTGTATTATTCTCTGCATTCAAGAGTTTCCCTTAATATTTCAGTCGTGTTTACTATCGTTAGTCGTTACACTTTTGCAGATATTCCTCTTATTTCAATTTCTGACATTACTTTTTCGAAGTTTTTCGGAATTGTTCCTAGTGCTCCTACTATTATCGGTACTATTTTGATTTTCTTCATCATCCAAATCCCTTTAAACTCTCTGGCTAGCTCTGTGTATTTGCTTCGTTTCTCCATTTCTTTCATACTCACCCTGTGGTCAGCTGGGACTGCAAAGTCTACGATTTGACAGGATTTTTTCTTTTTTGTTAATTATTACGACATCTAGTCTTCTTGCTTGGATGGGTTTGCCCGTTTGTATGTCGATGTCCAGTAGGATTTGTGGTTCTCGTTTTCGAGCGCTGTTGCGGGTTTATGCTTGTACCATTTGTCTGTACGCTCAAAATGCAGTCGTTTGCACAATTCCCTGTGTACCACCCTCCCCACTTGGCCATGTCTGTTTTTGTATTCCTTTTGAGCAAGTTTGCTGCATTCACTTACTGTATGGTTTATCGTTTCGTCTTTTTGTTCACAGAGTCTGCATTTGCTGTTATCATTATTATTATTATTATTATTATTATTATTATTATTATTATTATTATTATTATTATAATACTTGGTATTTGATTACTATTATTTTCTGCTTTTTATTTTATTTTAAATTCATCAGTATTTTATCAATATAAGTACTACAGCTATTATAATTACTATTATAAATATTATTATTAATTACTATCACAAAGAGTAATATTATTACTATTATGGATATAATATACATAATTTACGTTTAAAATAATAAGTGGTTATCTCCCTTTGATCGATAAAAAAGCTTTTCTTAGTTGAATGCCATTTTTCCAAAAATGGTAGTTGTCACTTTTTCTCAGTTAATTATAATTTAAAATTCAAACAGTACATTTTCAGCGTTTCAATTAAAGTGATATAAATAATTGTTTCAACCATTCAGAGACAAAATTTAACATCACGCCAAAGAGGAGATGGACTGAAATAATGGCAAGCTTTAAAAGCGAGCGGAAAAAGGTGTATATCTATTTTTTTATAAGAAATATAAAAAATATTTCCCCTTCACCTTATTTTCTCCTCTATTATATTTTATTTGTCAACATGAAAGTTATTAACTTTTTTCTATTTTTTTAAATATTTCCACAAATATTGCCGCACTAAAAACATGCTAGTTGTATTTTGGTGTCTTAAAACCCAATCCATATGTTTAAAAAAAAATTATCGAATTAACGATCGTACAATCTATTGATTTTGTTTGTTTTCTGTTTGAGACTGAGTTTTTAATTCAAAATTATGAATCGTTTTACACAATATAAAATAGATCTAGAATATATATGCCTATCAAGCTTATGGTACAACGAGCACTGTTTTCTTTTAATAGAATTAATACATGTACTAATACATTACAATAAACTCTGCACTTAAGACTCTAGGTCTGATTACCTCAATATATAATCATATGTATTTTTTCTGTATATATGTGTGTGTGTCTTTGTGTGTGTGTGTGTGTAAAACTATTTTTCTTTCAATTATATTTCACCTTTTATTTATGCAAATCATTTTAATTAATAGAGTTCGATGTAAAACCAATAACTGACCAAACTCTATACTTAAATTTTATGATGTTGACGATTTTACCGTTTATTTATATAAGTAAATTTACATGCACCAAAATTTGTTGTTTTTATTATATATATATATATATATATATATATATATACATATATATATATATGCATACAGATATATATTATATATGTGTGCACATATATATATATTGGTATACAAAATGTGAATACTAAGGTTAGCAATATATAATAACAAAATTACTCATTTAGATAGATCAATAGTACTATACTAGAGCTACAAATAATCTATTGAAATATAATATTGCGATGAACAGACATACATATTGTTGATTATTTGCAAAGTGTTATGCTTTAATTAGTAACAACTTGCGTGCAATTGTTTCAATCCCATGTTTGAATATATGTACATAATAGTTCAATTAGCTCATATATATATATATATATATATATATATATATATATATATATATATATATATATGAGCTATGGTTGAATAGAAGAGTTTATGTTTCTGGTTTTAGTGTGTTTGGTCCTAAATTTTTACGAAATTACTTTGCCGTTAAATTTTGGTATGAAACTATCAAACGAATGATTGAAATTTTCAAATGTAAACACAATATTGTAAAGTTCGCAAAAATAACTTCTCTTTGAAATTTATCGAAATATACAAAATTTACATTTTTTACACTCTACGATGCAAGTCAACGATGTACTTTAATGTCTTTCGCAGATCAACATTAATTCCAGGTCTTTTCTGAAGGTCGTATGAGAAGCGCTATGCACAAAACTACTACAGGAACTGTCGGATATCTAGAAAAAATAGCGCAATCTTCTTTGTCGTCTTGTATCGAATTATGCCGAACAACGTGTATACTAAAACTTCTCTATTTTCGTCTATTGAAAATAAGTCTTATTGTAGATTACCATTGTACAATAAAGTTTTGTAACTCGCAAATGTTTAACTTAGTGATCACCAACACATTTTTCGGAAGTTACATAAGTTCTATATATTAATACTAGTATTTGGTTCAACTGTTATCATCCTCACTTTCCTAAGAATGAAATCAAATATCTGAAATCACTCTCACTCACAGAATGCATAAACAATTTTTGAAGATTGCTAAATAGTTATCTTCAGTCAGTGTTTGGTCGGTACAGATCACAACAATAATAAGTCTATCATCGCAAGCCAGTGTTTGGTGGCTTAAGATCAGAATACTAATACATTATTTATCGCAAGCCAGGGTTTGGTGGGTGCAGCTCACTATACTAATATGTATTTTTAAGCGTTTGTTAGATACTGGGTCGTATTAAGATGACGTATGTATTGTTTTTTGATGTTGAGTGTTCGTATTAGGAAGAGTCTTAGTGTGCTCATGTGTGTGATTATGTTGTGAGATTTAGATATTATATATATTCATTGTGAGTGTTCATATTGTTGAGAGATAGACACATTGGTGAGATATAGAGGCAGGGTACATATAAAGAGAGAGACAAGCAGGGTACAGATTTCTACAGGAGCACCAAGCCTGTAATTCAACGAAGAGATTTTTAAATATCTTGATAGATAGACTGAGAGTGAGTTTGACATTTACGTTGACAGTTGTACATATAATATAAACACGTTACCTTTCTCGTTGTAATGATGAACACAGAAAGACGGTAATTATAAAAAAAACATGATGATCATTTATTCTTTGACCGGTAAGAAATGATTGTGTATTTCAGGGATTCAAAGTTATTTACATGGTTACTTCTAAACCTCTCGCTTCTTAGAGGATGCTTTGACTCTAACGCAGAATCAGTCTGACCTCCTTTGCCTCCCTCCCACTGACTGATCTGATTCCCCCTAACTAACTTCGAACTCTTTCCTATATTGAGAAATCAAACGTATGCCTAGTCAATGTGACACCAACTCACGTGTTTCCAACATGCGCAATTTGCACGTTTTGAAACCATTTCTGACGACCGGGGAATTTCTCATTCTCTTTGTTGTTTTACAAAGGAATTAGACCTACTTAATTCTGTAATCCACATTTTTATTATGCATTCTCTCTAAGAATGTGAATAGTTTCCAGCCAAATTTGTATTTATTAAATATTTTAACAGAATCAACAATTTAACAAGCCATTCCATTTATAACCTATTGTTCTATGAAACGTATCTACAGAGTTCGATCCTTGTTTTATCTGATATTATTTTCATTTAACTAATTCTCTTTTGTTTTTAACTTACATGAAAAGGGGGCAGCCCTATTTCATGTAACAGCAGATCGCAAAACTAATAAATTAGTTATCGCCAGTCAGTGTTTAGTCAGTGCAGATCACAATGCTAATAACTTAGTTAGGGTCAGCTAGCAAGTAGTCAGTACAGATCACAATAACAATAAATTAAGTATCACCAGTGCAGATCATAAAATAATAATACTAATAAGGCGTCTCCTAGACATTTTTCTCAGTGTTTCTAGCGTTGATTTTGTTTTATTATAGTATAAGACAAGAAGATAAAGAATTATACAATTAAATGACACAATTATAAGGATTATACAAGTAACATTTGTTTTTGTTGTCAGTTATGAGTTTCGAGAATTGTACAGAAAATATACGATAAAAATAATTTTATATATGTTTTAGAAAAAGGTTTGGAGGGAGGAGAATATACTTACATTATCCAAAAATAAAACTATATAACTGTACATATATATATATATATATATATATATATATATATATATATATATATATATATATATATATATTTCTTTTTTATAATATTATTTTGTATTCCTGCACGGCATCAATTGAAAACGAATAAAGTAAAAGTTATAAGCTTTTACACTTTTTGTATTCTTTTTTATATATTTCCATTTATATATATATATATATAAATATATATATATATATATATATATATATATATATATATATATATATATATATATAACTATAACGCGGAATATTCTGTGTAGCTTTATCACCATATGTATTTCAGATGTATTTGGAGAGTCTTTTTAAATACTTTCTTTAAATGAAAATAATTATTTTTATTATTAATGATAGAATAAACGAAAATAACTATTAATATCACGATTGGAATAAAAGATGAATAACTATTATTTTATAATATTATATGGAAAAATGCGTGCATGAAAAGTAATATTCTTAAGATTTTATTAAACCTGGGAAAGTAAAGGATAAGAAATTCAACCTGGAAAAGTAAAGAACAAGATATTCTAGTAAAGTAAAAAATAAGAATTTTTTAGACTTACAGCTAAAAATAAAATTTGAATATTGATAAATATTTTATTTATTATTTGCATATGTTGTTGTTTATTGTTGAGTTAGAAAGGGTGTCAGTCGCTGGATTGAACTTATTTCCCCCCTATTATTTGCATATATTTATGTAGTGAAAATTGTTTGAATAAAATTAATTCATTAATTAGTTAGTTAGTAGATGGAATTAATAATTTTATAATTTACTTAAAAATGAATTAAATGATCCTAATTATGATATAATAAAATTATTAATTTTTATGTAAATTATAAAATTATTAATTCCATCTACTAACTAACTAACTAATGAATTAATTTTATTCAAACAATTTTCACTACATAAATATATGCAAATAATAGGGGGGAAATAAGTTCAATCCAGCGAGTGACACCCATTGGATGTGGTACCAAACACCACCCCCGCCTTCACCGAAGAGCAGGATCTCAGACCTAAGTCTGACAAGTCAGCTCTAACATTCGGTAAACATCACGAGAAAAACCGAAGAAGAAGGAGAGATAGTGCATGTTTAAGGCTTTTGAATCTGAGGTTCTGATCATGGAAGAGGTTCAGCAACAGGAAATAGCTATCATTTCAGATAGTCAGGCAACTATTAAAGCATTGGAGAATAGTACGGTAAGATCCCAAACCGTACTGTGCTGCATTGAAAATCTAAACCATCTAGGAAAAGAAAACCGCATATCTATTTCATAAGGAGAGTTAAAAAAAAAATTAGTTATTAAAAAAAAGTTCGGTTTCTTTAATTATAAAAAAACCGATACACGGGATTGAACCAAAAATCTTTCCACCAACCCCCGGTACTCTAACCGTTACGCTAACATGTCATATTGGCAAAATCGCAGTAAAAAATATTTATATACAAAAAAAGCGTTAGTCACTTATGTATGTAGTTACTCTCCTGTTTGTGAACCCACATATTTTGTTGTAACTTTTTTTTCTACTGAACCAATTTTCGAAATGTTTTTTTTTTGAAAATGTAGCTAATGAGGTGTTCTATCCAACTATATAATCTGTTTGAAATTTGGTTGCGAACGGAATTAGTGGTAGGGGTGTGAATGGGTCTCGATTCATTCAATTTCGGACTTAAGCATATATTCAACCACTACCGTGGTTGAATGATTTACTAATGCGATCAAAGATAAATAACTATTATTATTATTATTATTATTATTATTATTATTATTATTATTATTATTATTATTATTATTATTAATTGAATAAAGTTAAGGTAATCTGCTTTAGTAAGATGGAGTTAAATGAAAGTCTGTTACTATAGTGCGAAGTTTCTAAGGAGGTAAGATGTGTAATGTTTTCAAACAATTGACAGTTTACTTTTAATATTTAATAGTGTGTCCCTCTTTTAAAATTTAGTGATAAATCTTGTGTCATGCAGACAAAGGAAGCAATGAGAATATAGGGATTTACAAGTATACGATTTTGTTAGAATTTCTCATATCATCAGAGGAAATGACTGCATTTCATTTCCTCTAATAATGTCAGCCATTGTTGAAAATCCATGGATTAAAGAAAATTAAAATAACCCTTTCAATATATTCCTTTTGTCAAACAGTAAATTCTTAAATCGAATGTATGTCTCTATATGTTGTTTTTCAGAATTTATAATTTAACCGCGAAACTTATATATATATATACCTACACACACACACACACACATATATATATATATATATATATATATATATATATATATATATATATATATATATATATACATATATATATTGGTCTGAATGGACTATATATTAAGTGTTATATCCGTAGACCAAACACTGACAAAAGTGTATGGTTGACAATTTTTTTAAATGTATATATACAAACATAAATATATATATATATATATATATATATATATATATATACATATATATAGAGATAGAGTGAGAGAAACAGAAAGATGTTTGTGTTTACTATAAATATTTACGCAAATATCAAGAAAGTATATATCATGTAGACTGCAGAATATAATTACACCTAATAGTTAACTAAAGATTATCATTCCATGAGACCCCCCCCCTAAAAAAACTCATAGTGAAATTATCAAAATGAATTTTTTTATGAATATGTAAATTAGCCAGAAATTTTGTAGATTAATGCAATTCCACGACACATATTGCAAACTTGTATTTTTCTTAATAAATAGAAAAATAGGTATTTAATATGAATATCGCCGACCAAAACTCACATTTATAGTAGTATAAATATAAAGATTTTTACGTAATTCATGACGTAAAATCCTTATAATGCATTGCTGATTAATTCTATTATAAAATAACATATCACTGAGAAAGTTATATCTGCTTAAGTGAGAAAACATCGCTGGTCAGAAAAAAAAACACATTTGATTTGTGTTCGAGAATATAAGATTTGAATATTGCAAGGTTCATTAAAGTTGCGGCATAGAACATTTAATATTAAATCTGTCATATAGCTCTGATCCCCTTATATGATTTTACGCAAACAGAATCCTTCCAAGTATCATCATAATATTTATCCATTTGTTTTGAAACAAGGACTATAAAATCTTATGAGATTAACCCATGACAATTATCACAAATTAAGACGTACGTTTTCAAACAATATGACTAATTATTATTACCAATTTGTCAACAATATAAGAGGTTTAAAGAAGATTAAATTATCATTATTTTCTAGCTTTTATATTTATTAAAAAACTCTATATAATCTTTTTAAATGCGAGAGAATAACGAAAAATACGTTGCATGGGTGATTAGAAAACTATTAAAATATTCAAGAGACTATATAATCTATTACATGAAAACGCATAAATAATCGGAGGAGATATAAGCTTATGCAGGAATGAATGGAAAAAAAATACAAACTTGAACTGACATAGAGGAAAAAATCCTTACGTAGATAAACTATCCGGTCATTAGTAACAAACTCAGATTATAAGACCTTCGATTTTTTAACAAAGTGTTCGACTAGAAATCCAAGGCATGTACCCAAATTTGAAAGATTTCATATTTCAACAAAATACACCTAACAAGGTTTAGAGGTAACATCGGCGGAAACTTTGCGATAACAAGGATGAAAATGGGGACTGTAGTCACGATACTCCAAATTATACTTAGTGTAGTGAAAATATCGCCTTTTCAATGGAATTTGGTGACGTTTGCTAATTGATATACACGAAATAAACCACAAAGTCAGGCAACAAGATCTGCGTCTTTCCTATCGCTTTCTGATTTCCCGTTAATTAATTCTTGTTATCTTCATAAATACAAGTAATTACAACATTCGCTGATAGGCATATATGTTTAGTCAGGGACTTTAAATGAAAAGATAGCGGTGGATGTAATGGGTTAGGGGGTCAAGTTTTCCCAACCAGTTCCTGGGTCTGTTGCTTGGCGTCAGAGTTGGCTGATAGCTTCCGGTTTGGGCAGAAGACAAATCGGAAGGGGGATTACGACGGTCTCATTGTAATAGCGATTGTTTGGAATGATGCCGTCGCCAGAAGTGGACAGAAGTGTTCGCCTCACTCATCTTAGCACTTTTCATTAACACCTTATTGTTGTATAGACGCCGCACGGCTAGTCGCTCGTACTTTTAGTTGAAGGGAAATAAGAATGGAATCAAAGGAAGAAGTGCCAAGATAAAACTAGATTACGTGCACCGAAAAGCTATTCGAGCCAAAATAATGCCTGTGTATTTTTTAACTGAAACGATATAGACACACACATACACACACACACACGAACCAACAAACACACACACACAACTATATATGTGCTCGTATATTTCATACATATATTTATATATTTATATATATATATATATATATATATATATAATAAAATGTATAATATATATATAAATATATATGTATGTATGTATATATATATATATAAAATGTATAATATATATATATAGAGATATATGTATGTATATATATATTTGTTTTATTTGTATTACAGATTTATCGATTTAGTTACACATGTTTCGATTACCGAATCGTATTAACGATCCAGTAACTTCGTCAAACATTACAGACATGAGTATTATGTTTGGAAAAATGATATTAGAAGAAAGACAAAAAAGTGAAAAAAATGAAAAAAGAGGGAAAAGAAAAAGGAAAAAGGGAGCAGCGGAGATCGACAATAGTTAAGTTTTAAGGTTTAAAAACATTAGACGGTTGTGGGGGTTAGTGGGAGTTTAGGAAAATCAGCTATGTGCAGATAGAAATATAGGGAGAGTGAGGAGAGAGAGAGGGAAATAAAGAGAGGGGGAGGGTAAGGAGGGGGAAGTGTGTCAATTTTTAGTTTTAAGATTTATTCTATCCCCCCATTTATCTCTTTCTTTATCTAAACCTATCTAAACATTAGGACCTATGGGCCATTATAACTTAACCCCTACGTAATGAACACTTATATCCAGGCAACTCCATAGAGACTCCAAAATATTAAACAACCACATGTATTAGAACATATTTTATCATACATCTACCTAACCTCGTCTAATTAATTATACCTATGTATATATCCTAACTTTATTTTCATTATTTATTATAAATATATATATATATATATATGTTTATATATCTATCTGTATGTCTGTGTATGTGTGTATATATTTATGTGTTTGTGTATATATATATGTATGTGGGTGTGCGTGTATGTATGTGTGTGTGTATCCATATTTTACTGTATATCTATATGTATATATGTATTTATATGTAGATATTCATGTGTGTGTATGTACATATATGTTTACATATATATTCACTTTCATTTCTTAAAGACCTTTAATAGTCAATGGATTTTAATCGATAAATATATGTTCGATGTAACTCTACCTGCTTCTTAATTACTGCAAACAACGCCCTCTTCCTTTTCCCCTTTTTTCTTTTTTTTTTCGTGCTTCCTCTAATATCATTTTTCAACCATTATAACCATGTCTGTAAAGCCTTACAAAGTTACTTGATCGTTAATACGATTAGGTACCCGAAACATGTGTAACTAAACAGATAAAACGGTAATAAAAATAAAGCACATATTTACTCTGCAATAGTATTGCCCACTTTCTTCATGATTTTTACTAATTACAATTATTGCTATATATATATATATATATATATATATACAATGGGGAAAATAAGTGTTGGACACATCCCATTATTCTTTATTTAACACATTTATAATGCAGCGAATGACGCGAAAATTTAACAAGAAATAGTTACTCATTTAAAAATAACAAATAACTTTAGAAATTGGAACCTTTTAATGCATAACCAAAAATTATATAATAAAAACGAGAATAGCCTGGAAAAAAAGTGTTGGACACACTAACACAATTTCATCTAATATTTAGTTGAAACCCCCTTATTGGCTATTACAGCTTTGAGACGTTTTCTATACGACGAAGACCCACTCTTCAACACATACTTTCTTCAAATCCTGAATATTACGTGGATCTCGCTGGTGGACCATGATTTTGAGCTCTCTCCGTAGATTTTCTATAGGATTTAAGTCTGGGGACTGACTGGGCCACTTAAGAACATCTATTTTGTTCTGTACGAACCAATCGGAGGTTATTTTAGCAGTATGTTTGGGATCATTATCTTGTTGAAAGATCCATCCCTGTCGCATACCTAACGCATTGGAAGCAGGCAAGAGATTATTTTCAAGAATTTCCTGATATTTGGCTGAATTCATCTTTTCATCTATAATAGGAAGTGACCCAGTACCATTTGAAGAGAAGCATCCCCAGAGCATGACATTTCCACCACCAAACTTTACAGTGGAGAGGGTGTTCTTGGGATCGTGCGCTGTGCCATCTCTTCTCCATACTCGACGTACAGAATTAATGTCGAAAAGTTCAATTTTCGTCTCATCGGACCAGATCACATACTTCCAGTAATCATCTGTTTTCAATAAGTGGTCTCTTGCAAACTCCAGACAAGCATTAACATCACATTTTTTTAGTAATGGTGTCTTTCGAGGTGTACGCGATTTAAGACCGTTGCGTCGGAGTACATTACTAATCGTTGGGTTCGTTACTACTATCCCTGCTTTTTCCAAATCTTTCTGAAGTTCGCCTCGTGTTGTTCTCGGTTGCTGCTGAACTTTTCGTACAATCTTCCTTACTGCTCGATCCGACATCTTGCGAGGAGCTCCGGTGCGCGGACGGTTCACGGTTGAGTCATGCACCTTCCATTTCCTAATAAGGTTTCCTATGGTGCTT
Organism: Euprymna scolopes; assembly: GCF_053919585.1. NCBI lineage: Eukaryota > Metazoa > Mollusca > Cephalopoda > Sepiida > Sepiolidae > Euprymna > Euprymna scolopes. The sequence continues at coordinate 3,898,210 of NC_136490.1, forward strand.
ACAGGGATCTTGAATTGAGCAGATATACGCCGATAACCAATTCCATTCTTGTGCTCGGCAATAATCTTATCACGGACGAATTGAGAGAGTTCTTTACGTTTACTCATCCTGAGAACCTTCACGCGTGATGGCTTACTGGTGACTAACGTGTTCCAATACTTTCCAACGACGTAGAGTATGGTTGTGCTGAAAGAAAAGAGAACTATTTAACTTCCGCTTGTACCTTCCGGAAGTGAATTACTTCCCTTGACTTTTTCTTTCCAGCATTATTTATAAAAAAATAATAATAAAATATAATTTAAAACAATGTGTCCAACACTTTTTTCCAGGCTATTCTCGTTTTTATTATATAATTTTTGTTATGCATTAAAATGTTCCAATTTGTAAAGTTATTTCTTATTGTTAAATGAGTAACTATTTCTTGTAAAATTTTCGCGTTATGCGCTGCATTAAAAATGTGTTAAATAAAGAATAATGGGGTGTGTCCAACACTTATTTTCCCCACTGTATATATATATATATATATATATACATATATACATATACATATATATATATATATATATATATATATATATATATATATATATATATATATATATATATATATAAAAGTAACAAAAAAAAGCTAACCTGGATTTAAAACAGGCCAATACACTAGATATCCAGGCTAAATAGAACACACACAAAGAACCAGGCTAACCAGAGTTCAAATGGGCTTTGTCCTATAAGTGCATGTCAATTGTCTGAAAGGACGGGCACGGTGGATACTAGAAAGCTGATTGGCTAACTAAAATCTCAATAGAAGGTGCGTCTATAAAAATGACAGACAGCCACAAAATTCACGTATAAGCATGAAGAATCCTAGAGTGGATAAAACGCCGAATATTCAGTGTAGCTTAATGGCCATATATATTTTAGAAATTACTTACTAGGTCTACCTACGTATTGAGCAATTTTGAAGTAAATACTTAAAGTTTAAGCATAGATTTATACTTTCGTATATTAATTTATGTCATAAATTAAGTAGTTATATATATATATATATATATATATAACTACTTCATTTACTCACATAAATTGATATACGAAAATATAGATGTATGCGTAAACTTTAAGTATTTACTTCAAAAGTGCTTAATACGTAGGTAGACCTAGTTAGTAATTTATAAAATATATATGGCCATTAAGCTACACTGAATATTTGGCGTTTAATCCACTCTAGGATTCGTCATGCTTATGCGAATAAGCCTGACGAATCCTAGAGTGGATAAAACGCCGAAAATTCAGTGTAGCTTAATCGCCATATATATTTTATGAATTACTATATATATATATATGTATGTATGTATGTATGTATATATATATATATATATATATATATAATTTATAAAATATATATGGTGATTAAGCTACACTGAATATATATATGTATATATATATATATATATGTATATATATATATATATATATATATATATATATATATATATATATATATATATACATATATATATTTATTTACCAGTGGTAAAAAAAAACCGGACTAAAGTGCTCAATGTGTAGTCAGAGCAGTATATAGGAAATTTATTACTGTGAGTCCAGAATGAGTTTACAAATTGTTTCAACTAGAGGAAAATCCTCAAAGAGAGGAAAAATCCAACTAGCATCATCAGAATTCATAGATGGACTAAGTTATAAAGTCAAATAAAAATGGAAAGATCGTAGATAAAGGGGAGTTAGAAAAGAAGGGGGAGTGGTGGGGAGAGGACGTTGGAGTTTAAAGTAGTAGGAGTGTATTAAAAAAGAGAGGGGTTTATAATTAAATATTAATTATGTGTAAATTCTTATATACGTGTTTTTTAACAGTTTAAACTTAAAAGACGCTACTTTTGTTGATAACGGCATAAGTAACAGTTAATTTAAAGGATCACCATGGCAACAGGTTGGAAAGTTAATGTTAGTGAAGGAACGGGTTGAAAATGGGGTTTAAAGTAATTTTGCCGGGCGGAGAGAGATTGAAAGATATTTATTGTTTATAAAATGGAAAGAAAAAGAAAAGGAAAATAAGTTAATGAATTATACTTTACAGGTTTATTTTAATAGTGTGATGATATATATAATTAAATATAATAAATAAATTAGCCGGGCAGGTAGAAATAATACGTTACAGGTTTATTTTAATAAAATAAAATAAAATAGGTGAAGGAACGGGTTGAAAATGGGGTTTAAAGTAATTTAGCCGGGCGGAGAGAGATTGAAAGATATTTATTGTTTATAAAATGGAAAGAAAAAGAAAAGGAAAAATAAGTTAATGAATTATACTTTACAGGTTTATTTTAATAGTGTGATGATATATATAATTAAATATAATAAATAAATTAGCCGGGCAGGTAGAAATAATACGTTACAGGTTTATTTTAATAAAATAAAATAAAATAGGTGAAGGAACGGGTTGAAAATGGGGTTTAAAGTAATTTAGCCGGGCGGGGAGAGATTGAAAGATATGTATTGTTTATAAAATGGAAAGAAAAAGAAAAGGAAAAATAAGTTAATGAATTATACTTTACAGGTTTATTTTGATAGTGTAATGATATATATAATTAAATATAATATATATATAAATAAATAGCCGGGCAGGTAGAAATTATACATTACAGGTTTATTTTAGTGAAATAAAATAAAATAGGTGAAGGCTTAAGTAAGTAACTTAAATAATAGAAAAAAAAAAAACATTTTTAATAAGTAACACACAAATATAAGCACACGCATAAATATGTACAGCAAATGCACATACGTAAATGGGGGAAAAGCACATGCGTGATCACACATACATATATATATATATATATATATATATATATATATATATATACATATACACATATACACAAACATACATATACAAACACATATATATATATGTACACATACACAGATACGTAAAAATACACGCATATATACACATATAAACATATATGCAAGTACACATACATCCAGATGCAAACACTTATACATACATATATATACATATAAATATAAATTAGCTGGGAGGGGGGGGAATTGAAAAATATTTTAAATAATTTTTAAATTTTCAGGCGTTGTAGTTGAAGGAAAGAGAGAAAGAGAAAAATATAAATTAATGAATTATAAGTTACAAGTTTATTTTACTAATATAGAAATAGGTAAGAATATCAGTAAGTTAATCAAATAATAAAATTCATAAAATTATTAGGGAGATATTTATAATAAGTGAATAAAACACATACACACAGAAAAACACACACACAAATATACATGTAGAAGATACGTAACCAAATACAAATATATATAAAAAAAACACATACATATACACACATATAGAAGATACGCACAAACACAAATACATATATATACATACATATACACACACACATATATATACACACATATAAATACATACATACACACACATATACATACATATACAAACACACACACATACACACGCACACACACACATATATATATACATGTGCACATATATATACACATATATATATATATATATATAAATTAGCTGGGCAGGGAGAAATTGAAAAAATTAATTTTTTGTTTTTAATTTATTATTTATAGTTTTTTGAATTGTCGGGCGTTAAGTTGGAAGAAAGAAATGAGAAATAGAAGGGTAAATAGGTGAATTATACGTTATAGGTTTATTTAATAAAGTAAAAAAACTAAGGATATAAGTAAGTTAATTAAATAATAAAAATTAATATAATTATTAATAAAATGTAGATAGTAAGTAGATAACAAAAACACACAAATACATACACATGAGTACACATGTAAAAAATACACACATAAATGGGGGAGAAGCATGTGCTTGAGTATATGTACAAACACAAATACGAAAAATATGTAAATAAGCTTCGTGTTAAAAAATATGATAATTATTATTGAAAGAATTAGTAAGAGGTAAATATAAGAGAAAAGCGTATTATATATGTTATATGTAGATGGTAAATTAAATAATTAATTAAAATAGAAGGTAAGTAAATGATTAGTTGTTAACAAGTAGATAATAGACCGAGAGGCAAGTCGAAGGATACCAATTGTGATAAGTACGTAATTGAAATAATAGAAATCGAGACCTGATTATGGAAATAGCCAATAAGAGACTATGGGGCGAGAACCTTTAAATAATGACATAAGGAGTGATTAAGGCAAAGGGGGGGTTACAAAAATGAGTTTGGTAAAGAGAGATGTAGCTAAAATATGGTGGGATAAATAGGTGGGGGTTCTGTGGAGGGGTTCTATTAAAATGAATGGGGGACTATATAGTTTAGGTTGTAAATAGGGTGTGTGTAATTCGTTAGTGTTAGATTTTAGGGGTGGGTTATAGTTATTATTAGAAGGGTGAGAAGTTGCTTAAGAGGTGGGATTTATAATGTTTACAATTAAGTGAGGTTTCAGTTTTTTTATTTAGAAGTTTATCTCTATCTCTAAAATTAGTAATCAGTAATTTTTCAGTTAAGCATAAATAACATGGGGAGTTTAGTGATTTACAGGTACTAGCTCTATTAAGAATTTCCCAGCTAATAATTGGGGTGAGGTTGTTTCGGGTAAGTAGTAGATAGTGGTTAGTTAATGAAGTACTATTTGGGTGGTTGGGGTTATTTAGGGAGCATTTATGCACTCTAAATCTGTCTTTGAACGTGGTGCTTGAAAGGCCAATGTAAAATTTTTTGTTTTGTGGGTCTTCAGCAGGGGCAATAGTTGCTTTGTAAACCACATTTGTTGAGAGACAATTTTGCTGGAGCGGGCATTGGGGTTTGTTAAGGCAGTTACAATTATTTTGACCATTGTTATTATAGTTGTGGTTATTTAGTATTTTATTGTTGTGTTTTTTAATTTTATTTTCTAGATTATTTGTGCAACTGTAGCTAAGCTTAATAGTGTTCTTATTAAAAATTTTATGTAGAATATTACTAGGGGGGAAGTGGTGATTAAGAAGCATGAAGAATTTTTTACCTAATTTAGTTTTTATCATATTATTATAGGGAGGGTTAAACCAGAGGACTTTGCGGGATCTGTTATTCCTATTTGTATTGTTGGGTTTATTAGGGTCCAAGTATGTAATATTAGGGTTGGAATATCCAGATTCCTTTAAAGCATTTTCAAAGAAGGGTTTGTGTAGGTTAAAAATGCTGGAGTTAGATGAGTTTGTGCTAAGCCTTTTTTCTATTGATTTAGGGATATGTTTAATAATGTGTTTGGGGTGGTTGGACATAGGGTGTATATATAGGGGGTATGTATTATTTTTAGTGTATGGTTCATAAGTATTATTAGGGAGGTTAAAGGTAACATCTAGAAAATTTACTGTTTTTAAGTTGGAAGTTACTTCAATCTTTAGATCCATATTCTTCAGTTCCCTGATAATGTTCTTTTTAATGCCTTCGCACTTTGGGCCGCTTGCGTTTTCAACAATGATAAGGCCATCATCTCTGTAAAGTCCCACGTTGTTGTTGGGGATAAATTTTGTGATATTATATAGGATGAAAAGGCCTACTAAGTCAGTAGCCTCAGCTGCATCAAAAGCACCCATCGCAAGGTCGAAGGAGGTAGGTTGGTCTTTTTTAGTCCATTGAGAGTCCTGGCTTAGTAGGACAGTTTTACGGCATTTCAGAATGATGTCAGTTTCAAATGGTTGAACATCGGAGAAGGTAGAAGCAAAATCCAAGACAGTGTCAAAAAGGTGTTTAGAAATAGAAGGGTAGTAATTAACTATGTCAAATTGAATAAATGCAGCCTTGTTCTTGTTAGGTATTCTTTTGAACCAATTAATGGTGTCTTCGGTGTTAATCCACTGGGTTAGGTTGAATTTATTTTTGATTTGTTTATTGATTCTTTCAAGAATTGTTTTGCTGATTCTGCCAATTTCGGGTCTGGTGGGGTTGATAAGCCTGGTTTGTGGTCTGGTACGGAAGTGTTCTTTATGGTCTTTTATGAGGAGGTATGCATTTTTAGTATCTAGCTTAGCTACCCTGTTGCTTAGGTTTAAAGTATCTGTGATTATTTTACTTTCTATATTAATGTCTTTGATTAAGTCAATATTTGATTTTTTGTATGTTGAGGTGAGATTATCATTTAGAAGTTTTAAGTATTTTTGTTTGGAGACTTTGTAGAAATTTTGTGATTTATCAGCCTTGAGGTATATTTGCTTAGATTTATCTATATCTTTAGTTATTTTGTCCATGTGGAGTTGGAAAGGATTTTTTTTGTTTACGGAAAGAAATGTGGTTAATAATATCTGTTAGATCCGTTTCAAAAGCGGCCAATTGTTCTATGTATGGAGCTGTGTTTTTGTTGGTAAATCCGTAGTGGTTGGTTGGATTAGCAGGATCTTTTTCTTTAAGGAAGAAGTAGGCCTTCCAGCGCATTTTTCTAATGAGTTCCTCCATTGTTCTTATAAGAATAAGAAAGTATTCATTTTTTGGTATCGTTGGAATGTTTTTAAGGGAGAGTCGGAAGTTGATCTTTTCCATTCTTAAATGGGGTAGATTCCGAGTTTTTTTCGTAAAGTGCTCAACTGTAGAGGAGCGGGTATTTATTTACCAGTGGTAAAAAAAAACCGGACTAAAGTGCTCAATGTGTAGTCAGAGCAGTATATAGGAAATTTATTACTGTGAGTCCAGAATGAGTTTACAAATTGTTTCAACTAGAGGAAAATCCTCAAAGAGAGGAAAAATCCAACTAGCATCATCAGAATTCATAGATGGACTAAGTTATAAAGTCAAATAAAAATGGAAAGATCGTAGATAAAGGGGAGTTAGAAAAGAAGGGGGAGTGGTGGGGAGAGGACGTTGGAGTTTAAAGTAGTAGGAGTGTATTAAAAAAGAGAGGGGTTTATAATTAAATATTAATTATGTGTAAATTCTTATATACGTGTTTTTTAACAGTTTAAACTTAAAAGACGCTACTTTTGTTGATAACGGCATAAGTAACAGTTAATTTAAAGGATCACCATGGCAACAGGTTGGAAAGTTAATGTTAGTGAAGGAACGGGTTGAAAATGGGGTTTAAAGTAATTTTGCCGGGCGGAGAGAGATTGAAAGATATTTATTGTTTATAAAATGGAAAGAAAAAGAAAAGGAAAATAAGTTAATGAATTATACTTTACAGGTTTATTTTAATAGTGTGATGATATATATAATTAAATATAATAAATAAATTAGCCGGGCAGGTAGAAATAATACGTTACAGGTTTATTTTAATAAAATAAAATAAAATAGGTGAAGGAACGGGTTGAAAATGGGGTTTAAAGTAATTTAGCCGGGCGGAGAGAGATTGAAAGATATTTATTGTTTATAAAATGGAAAGAAAAAGAAAAGGAAAAATAAGTTAATGAATTATACTTTACAGGTTTATTTTAATAGTGTGATGATATATATAATTAAATATAATAAATAAATTAGCCGGGCAGGTAGAAATAATACGTTACAGGTTTATTTTAATAAAATAAAATAAAATAGGTGAAGGAACGGGTTGAAAATGGGGTTTAAAGTAATTTAGCCGGGCGGGGAGAGATTGAAAGATATGTATTGTTTATAAAATGGAAAGAAAAAGAAAAGGAAAAATAAGTTAATGAATTATACTTTACAGGTTTATTTTGATAGTGTAATGATATATATAATTAAATATAATATATATATAAATAAATAGCCGGGCAGGTAGAAATTATACATTACAGGTTTATTTTAGTGAAATAAAATAAAATAGGTGAAGGCTTAAGTAAGTAACTTAAATAATAGAAAAAAAAAAAACATTTTTAATAAGTAACACACAAATATAAGCACACGCATAAATATGTACAGCAAATGCACATACGTAAATGGGGGAAAAGCACATGCGTGATCACACATACATATATATATATATATATATATATATATATATATATATATATATATATATACACATATACACAAACATACATATACAAACACATATATATATATGTACACATACACAGATACGTAAAAATACACGCATATATACACATATAAACATATATGCAAGTACACATACATCCAGATGCAAACACTTATACATACATATATATACATATAAATATAAATTAGCTGGGAGGGGGGGGATTGAAAAATATTTTAAATAATTTTTAAATTTTCAGGCGTTGTAGTTGAAGGAAAGAGAGAAAGAGAAAAATATAAATTAATGAATTATAAGTTACAAGTTTATTTTACTAATATAGAAATAGGTAAGAATATCAGTAAGTTAATCAAATAATAAAATTCATAAAATTATTAGGGAGATATTTATAATAAGTGAATAAAACACATACACACAGAAAAACACACACACAAATATACATGTAGAAGATACGTAACCAAATACAAATATATATAAAAAAAACCCATACATATACACACATATAGAAGATACGCACAAACACAAATACATATATATACATACATATACACACACACATATATATACACACATATAAATACATACATACACACACATATACATACATATACAAACACACACACATACACACGCACACACACACATATATATATACATGTGCACATATATATACACATATATATATATATATAAATTAGCTGGGCAGGGAGAAATTGAAAAAATTAATTTTTTGTTTTTAATTTATTATTTATAGTTTTTTGAATTGTCGGGCGTTAAGTTGGAAGAAAGAAATGAGAAATAGAAGGGTAAATAGGTGAATTATACGTTATAGGTTTATTTAATAAAGTAAAAAAACTAAGGATATAAGTAAGTTAATTAAATAATAAAAATTAATATAATTATTAATAAAATGTAGATAGTAAGTAGATAACAAAAACACACAAATACATACACATGAGTACACATGTAAAAAATACACACATAAATGGGGGAGAAGCATGTGCTTGAGTATATGTACAAACACAAATACGAAAAATATGTAAATAAGCTTCGTGTTAAAAAATATGATAATTATTATTGAAAGAATTAGTAAGAGGTAAATATAAGAGAAAAGCGTATTATATATGTTATATGTAGATGGTAAATTAAATAATTAATTAAAATAGAAGGTAAGTAAATGATTAGTTGTTAACAAGTAGATAATAGACCGAGAGGCAAGTCGAAGGATACCAATTGTGATAAGTACGTAATTGAAATAATAGAAATCGAGACCTGATTATGGAAATAGCCAATAAGAGACTATGGGGCGAGAACCTTTAAATAATGACATAAGGAGTGATTAAGGCAAAGGGGGGGTTACAAAAATGAGTTTGGTAAAGAGAGATGTAGCTAAAATATGGTGGGATAAATAGGTGGGGGTTCTGTGGAGGGGTTCTATTAAAATGAATGGGGGACTATATAGTTTAGGTTGTAAATAGGGTGTGTGTAATTCGTTAGTGTTAGATTTTAGGGGTGGGTTATAGTTATTATTAGAAGGGTGAGAAGTTGCTTAAGAGGTGGGATTTATAATGTTTACAATTAAGTGAGGTTTCAGTTTTTTTATTTAGAAGTTTATCTCTATCTCTAAAATTAGTAATCAGTAATTTTTCAGTTAAGCATAAATAACATGGGGAGTTTAGTGATTTACAGGTACTAGCTCTATTAAGAATTTCCCAGCTAATAATTGGGGTGAGGTTGTTTCGGGTAAGTAGTAGATAGTGGTTAGTTAATGAAGTACTATTTGGGTGGTTGGGGTTATTTAGGGAGCATTTATGCACTCTAAATCTGTCTTTGAACGTGGTGCTTGAAAGGCCAATGTAAAATTTATTTCTATTTTAATTAATTATTTAATTTACCATCTACATATAACATATATAATACGCTTTTCTCTTATATTTACCTCTTACTAATTCTTTCAATAATAATTATCATATTTTTTAACACGAAGCTTATTTACATATTTTTCGTATTTGTGTTTGTACATATACTCAAGCACATGCTTCTCCCCCATTTATGTGTGTATTTTTTACATGTGTACTCATGTGTATGTATTTGTGTGTTTTTGTTATCTACTTACTATCTACATTTTATTAATAATTATATTAATTTTTATTATTTAATTAACTTACTTATATCCTTAGTTTTTTTACTTTATTAAATAAACCTATAACGTATAATTCACCTATTTACCCTTCTATTTCTCATTTCTTTCTTCCAACTTAACGCCCGACAATTCAAAAAACTATAAATAATAAATTAAAAACAAAAAATTAATTTTTTCAATTTCTCCCTGCCCAGCTAATTTATATATATATATATATATGTGTATATATATGTGCACATGTATATATATATATGTGTGTGTGCGTGTGTATGTGTGTGTGTTTGTATATGTATGTATATGTGTGTGTATGTATGTATTTATATGTGTGTATATATATGTGTGTGTGTATATGTATGTATATATATGTATTTGTGTTTGTGCCTATCTTCTATATGTGTGTATATGTATGTGTTTTTTTTATATATATTTGTATTTGGTTACGTATCTTCTACATGTATATTTGTGTGTGTGTTTTTCTGTGTGTATGTGTTTTATTCACTTATTATAAATATCTCCCTAATAATTTTATGAATTTTATTATTTGATTAACTTACTGATATTCTTACCTATTTCTATATTAGTAAAATAAACTTGTAACTTATAATTCATTAATTTATATTTTTCTCTTTCTCTCTTTCCTTCAACTACAACGCCTGAAAATTTAAAAATTATTTAAAATATTTTTCAATTCCCCCCCCTCCCAGCTAATTTATATTTATATGTATATATATGTATGTATAAGTGTTTGCATCTGGATGTATGTGTACTTGCATATATGTTTATATGTGTATATATGCGTGTATTTTTACGTATCTGTGTATGTGTACATATATATATATGTGTTTGTATATGTATGTTTGTGTATATGTGTATATGTATATATATATATATATATATATATATATATATATATATATATATGTATGTGTGATCACGCATGTGCTTTTCCCCCATTTACGTATGTGCATTTGCTGTACATATTTATGCGTGTGCTTATATTTGTGTGTTACTTATTAAAAATGTTTTTTTTTTTTCTATTATTTAAGTTACTTACTTAAGCCTTCACCTATTTTATTTTATTTCACTAAAATAAACCTGTAATGTATAATTTCTACCTGCCCGGCTATTTATTTATATATATATTATATTTAATTATATATATCATTACACTATCAAAATAAACCTGTAAAGTATAATTCATTAACTTATTTTTCCTTTTCTTTTTCTTTCCATTTTATAAACAATACATATCTTTCAATCTCTCCCCGCCCGGCTAAATTACTTTAAACCCCATTTTCAACCCGTTCCTTCACCTATTTTATTTTATTTTATTAAAATAAACCTGTAACGTATTATTTCTACCTGCCCGGCTAATTTATTTATTATATTTAATTATATATATCATCACACTATTAAAATAAACCTGTAAAGTATAATTCATTAACTTATTTTTCCTTTTCTTTTTCTTTCCATTTTATAAACAATAAATATCTTTCAATCTCTCTCCGCCCGGCTAAATTACTTTAAACCCCATTTTCAACCCGTTCCTTCACCTATTTTATTTTATTTTATTAAAATAAACCTGTAACGTATTATTTCTACCTGCCCGGCTAATTTATTTATTATATTTAATTATATATATCATCACACTATTAAAATAAACCTGTAAAGTATAATTCATTAACTTATTTTCCTTTTCTTTTTCTTTCCATTTTATAAACAATAAATATCTTTCAATCTCTCTCCGCCCGGCAAAATTACTTTAAACCCCATTTTCAACCCGTTCCTTCACTAACATTAACTTTCCAACCTGTTGCCATGGTGATCCTTTAAATTAACTGTTACTTATGCCGTTATCAACAAAAGTAGCGTCTTTTAAGTTTAAACTGTTAAAAAACACGTATATAAGAATTTACACATAATTAATATTTAATTATAAACCCCTCTCTTTTTTAATACACTCCTACTACTTTAAACTCCAACGTCCTCTCCCCACCACTCCCCCTTCTTTTCTAACTCCCCTTTATCTACGATCTTTCCATTTTTATTTGACTTTATAACTTAGTCCATCTATGAATTCTGATGATGCTAGTTGGATTTTTCCTCTCTTTGAGGATTTTCCTCTAGTTGAAACAATTTGTAAACTCATTCTGGACTCACAGTAATAAATTTCCTATATACATATATATATATATATATATATATATATATATATATATATATATATATATTAGACTTTGGGAATTTGGCTTTACTAATTACAAGTCTCAATCGACAGGATAATAAAATTAACCTCCAAATCTCATAAGACAATCTAAGCCAAAATACATTTGAAGAAATATCATTTTAAATTACAAATGAACATAAAAACAAATGCAATAATGCTGTATAGATAGGGGGAGAGAACCGTGAGAGGAAAGAAAAGGAAGCGGAAAAGATTGACACCACATAAACTTTTACTGAATAATGACATTGTTGGCACGCGGAAATTACTACTACTCATTACAAGCATGTGTTTGACATGCTTTTCTCCATTCTTCATCCCTTTTTGTCTTTCTTTCTAACTCTTTTGTATTTTCTCTTCCTCCGCTTTTTTAATATTGTCCCTATTTTAATTCATTTCAATTAATTTCCTCCTAACCTTCGTTTTTAGTTACAATTTTACCTACATATCGTCTATATTTCTCCTCCTATACCTTTAATATTATTTTCCGGGTGTATTTCATGGAATATTATGTTGACATTATGTACAATTTTTACTGTTCCTTTTCAGCCTTCATCAGATCGTATAGATGATTCAAGCTATACAAAATTATGTCAGTATTTTATGTTTAATTTTCAATGTCCGACGCACAGAAAAGATTAGAGGATAAGCTTTAGACGTATATGACTCTTCTTAACAGCTCAACCCTGAGAAAACATCAAACAAAATTTATGGGCTCATTTCTATGTAATTAATGCCTAATATATATACATATATATATATATATATATATATATTTATTTATTATATATATTATATATATTATATATATTATATATATTATATATATATTTATTATATACATTGTATATATTATATATAATCTATATATAGTTATATATATATATTGATTATATATATTATATATATATTTATTATATATATATTTATTATATATATTATATATATATTATAAATATTATATATATGTATTATATATTATATATATATTATATATATTATATATATTATATATTATATATATTATATGTATATATATTATATATTATATATATTATATGTATATATATTATATATATATTATATATATTATATATTATATATATTATATATTATATATATATTATATATATTATATGTATATATATTATATATATTATACGTATATATATATATTATATATTATCTATATATTATATGTATATATATATTATATATATATTATACGTATATATATTATATATATTATCTATATATATTATATGTATATATATTATATATATATATATATATATATATATATATATATATATATATATATATATATATATATATATATACAGTGGTGGCGGATGTCTATTTAAATAGACATTACGACGAGTTATTTGCGGGCGTCCCTTCCGTGGTCGACTACGTGAATTGCCGACTGTAAACACGACGGTTCTAGGTTCAATCCTTTGCTTAGGAGAGATGCTAGTCTAGCGGCATTGATGAGTTCTGATATAACGAAAAAGGGGTCTATGTCGATGACTACAAATATATATATATATATATATATATATATATATATATATATATATATATATATATATATATATGACAAGTGAGGGTTTCCTCAACGGAATATATCGATAAATATTAATATTTAAATGTTTATAACTTTTGGCGTTGGATAATTTCACAACGATTTATATATACGTGTTTTATATATACGTGTTTTATTTTATTTCCTATTTAGCAACCTTTTAAACAGGAAACTAACCAATTATTTATGTATATATATATATATATATACATATATATATACATATATATATGAGCCAGCGGTTAATAATATATATATATATATATATATATATATATATATATATATATATATATATATATTTGTCTGTGTGCCTTGTTTTATCTCTACATAAAACACAGTGGCTACTAAAAAGGGAACAGAATCAATTAACTTAAAAATCAGACGCTAGAACTGAATTTTACTTTAATCAGCAATAAATGTGCATTGCTGATATATTATGTTTATTTTTTACAAGCTTTCAACATGAATGTATTTAATATAGATTTTTTACATGAATGCATTTAATATAGGTTTTCACATTAATTTAGTTAATGTAGATATTTCACCTTCATATAATTAATATAGATTTTTCACATTAATTTATTTAATATAGATTTTTTACATTAATGTAATTATTATAGATTTTTCACATTAATGTATTTAATATAGATTGTTCACATAAATGTACTTAATATATAATTGTTCACATTAATGTATTTAATATAGATTTTTCACATTAATGTATTTTATATAGATTTTTCACATTAATGTATTTAATATAGATTTTTGACACAGTTGTATTAATTATAGATTTTTAACATTATGTATTTATTATAGATTTTTAACATGAATGTATTTAATAAAGATTTTTCACATTAATGTATTTAATATAGATTTTTCACATGAATGTATTTAATAGAGATGTTTCACATTAATGTATTTAATCTATATTTTTTACATTTATGTATTAAATATGGATTTCTCCCATTATGTATTTACTATAGATTTTTCACATGAATGTATTTAATATAGAGTTCTCAAATAAATGTATTCAGTATAGATTTTTCACATTAACGTATTTAATATAACTTTTTTTCATTTGAATGTATTTTATATATATATTTTTCATAGTAATGTATTTAATATATATTTTCCACATTATGAATTTGATGTAGATTTAACACATTAATTTATTGAATATAGAGTATTCACATTGATGTATTTAATATAGATTTTCTAACAATTATATATTTAACGTAGATTTTTCACAGTAATGTATTTAATATAGATTTTCCACATAGATGTATTTAATATAGATTTTTCACATTAATGTATTTAATATAGATTTTTCACACAGTTGTATTAATTATAGATTTTTAACATTATGTATTTATTATAGATTTTTAACATGAATGTATTTAATAAAGATTTTTCACATTAATGTATTTAATATAGATTTTTCACATGAATGTATTTAATAGAGATGTTTCACATTAATGTATTTAATCTATATTTTTTACATTTATGTATTAAATATGGATTTCTCCCATTATGTATTTACTATAGATTTTTCACATGAATGTATTTAATATAGAGTTCTCAAATAAATGTATTCAGTATAGATTTTTCACATTAACGTATTTAATATAACTTTTTTTCATTTGAATGTATTTTATATATATATTTTTCATAGTAATGTATTTAATATATATTTTCCACATTATGAATTTAATGTAGATTTAACACATTAATTTATTGAATATAGAGTATTCACATTGATGTATTTAATATAGATTTTCTAACAATTATATATTTAACGTAGATTTTTCACAGTAATGTATTTAATATAGATTTTCCACATAGATGTATTTAATATAGATTTTTCACATGACTGTATTTAATATAGATTTTTCACTTTTCACATGATTGCATTTAATATCTATTTTTCACATTAATGTATTTAATGTTGATTTGTAACACTAATGTATTTAATATAGATTTTTCACATGAATGTATTTAATATAGATTTTTCACATTAATGTATTTAATATAGTTTTTTCACATTAATGTATTTTATATACATTTTTCACATAGCTGTATTTAATATAGATTTTTCACATGAATGTATTAATATAGATTTTTCATATTAATGTATTAAATATAGATTTTTCACATGAATGTATTAATATAGATTTTTCATATTAATGTATTTAATATAGATTTTTCACATGAATGTATTTAATATAGATTTTTCATATTAATGTATTTAATAGAGATTTTTTACATGACTGTATTTAATATAGATTTTTTACATAACTGTATTTAATATAGATTGTTCACATTAATGTATTTAATAAAGATTTTTCACATTATGTATTTTATATAGATTTTTCACATTAATGTATTTAACATCTATTTTTCACATTAATGTATTTACTATATATTTTTCACATAAATATATCTTATATAGATTTTTCACATTAATGTATTTAATAGAGATTTTTCATATTAATGTATTTAATATAGATTTGTCACATTAATGCATTTAATATAGATATTTCACATTAATGTATATAATATAGAGTTTTCACATGAATTTATTTAATATTGATTTTTCACAAGAATGTATTTAATATAGATTTTTCACATTAATGTATTTAATATAAATTTTTCCAATTATGTATTTGATACAGATTTTTCACATTAATGTATTTAATATAGATTTTTTACATTAATATATTTAATATAGATATTTGACATTAATGTATTTAATATAGAGTTTTCACATGAATTTATTTAATATTGATTTTTCACATAAATGTATTTAATATAGATTTTCCACATTAATGTATTTAATATAGATGTTTCACACAGTTGTATTAATTAAAGATTTTTCACATTATGTATTTAATATAGATTTTTCACATTAATGTATTTAATATAGATTTTTCACATGAATGTATTTAATAGAGATTTTTCACATTAATGTATTTAATCTATATTTTTTACATTTATGTATTAAATATGGATTTCTCACATTAATGTATTTACTATAGATTTTTCACATGAATGTATTTAATATAGAGTTTTCAAATCAATGTATTCAGTATAGATTTTTCACATTGACGTATTTAATATAACTTTTTTCATTTGAATGAATTTTATATATATATATTTCATAGTAATGTATTTAATATATATTTTCCATATTATGAATTAAACACATTAATTTATTGAATATAGAGTATTCACATTGATGTATTTAATATAGATTTTCTCACAATTATATATTTAATATAGATTTTTCACAGTAATGTATTTAATATAGATTTTCCACATAGATGTATTTAATATAGATTTTTCTATTAATGTATTTGATATAGATTTTTCACATTTATATATTTAATATAGATTTTTCACATTAATGTATTTAATATAGATATTTCACATTAATGTATTTAATATAGAGTTTTCACATGAATTTATTTAATATTGATTTTTCACATGAATGTATTTAATATAGATTTTTCACATTAATGTATTTTATATAGATTTTTCACATTAATGTGTTGTATATAGATTGTTCATAGAGTTGTATTAATTATAGATTTTTCACATTATGTATTTATTATAAATTTTTAACATGTATGTATTTAATATAGATTTTTCACATTAATGTATTTAATATAGATTTTTCGCATGAATGTATTTAATAGAGATGTTTCACATTAATGTATTTAATCTATATTTTTTACAGTTATGTATTAAATATGGATTTCTCACATTAATGTATTTACTTTAGATTTTTCACATGAATGTATTTAATATAGAGTTTTCAAATCAATGTATTCAGTATAGATTTTTCACATTAACGTATTTAATATAACTTTTTTTCATTTGAATGTATTTTATATATATATTTTTCATAGTAATGTATTTAATATATATTTTCCACATTATGAATTTAATGTAGATTTAACACATTAATTTATTTAATATAGAGTATTCACATTGATGTATTTAATATAGATTTTCTAACAATTATATATTTAATATAGATTTTTCACAGTAATATATTTAATATAAATTTTCCACATAGATGTATTTAATATAGATTTTTCACATGACTGTATTCAATATAGATTTTTCACATTAATGTATTTAATATAAATTTTCCACATGAATGTATTTAATATAGATTTTTCACATGATTGCATTTAATATCTATTTTTCACATTAATGTATTTAATGTAGATTTGTCACACTAATGTATTTAATATAGATTTTTCACATGAATGTATTTAATATATATTTTTCACATTAATGTATTTAATATAGTTTTTTCACATTAATGTATTTAATATAGATTTTTCACATAGCTGTATTTAATATAGATTTTTCACATGAATGTATAAATATAGATTTTTCATATTAATGTATTTAATATAGATTTTTCACATGAATGTATTAATATAGATTTTTCATATTAATGTATTTAATATAGATTTTTCACATGAATGTATTTAATATAGATTTTTCATATTAATGTATTTAATAGAGATTTTCATATGAATGTATTTAATATTGATTTGTTACATAACTGTATTTAATATAGATTTTTCACATTAATGTATTTAATATCTATTTTTCACATTAATGTATTTAATATATATTTTTCACATAAATATATCTAACATAGATTTTTCACAATTATGTATTTAATAGAGATTTTTCATATTAATGTATTTAATATTGATTTTTCACATTAATGCATTTAATATAGATATTTCACATGTATGTATTTAATATAGAGTTTTTACATGAATTTATTTAATATTGATTTTTCACATGAATGTATTTAATATAGATTTTTAACATTAATGTATTTAATATAGATTGTTCACATTAATGCATTTGATATAGATTTTTCACATTAATGTATTTAATATAGATTTTTCACATTAATGTATTTAATATAGATATTTCACATTAATGTATTTAATATAGAGTTTTCACATGAATTTATTTAATATTGATGTTTCACATGAATGTATTTAATATAGATTTTTCACATTAATGTATAATATCGATTTTTCACATTAATGTATTTAATACAGATTTTTCACATTAATGTATTTAATATAGATTTTTCACATTAATGTATTTAATATAGATTTTTCACATTAATGTATTTGATATAGATTTTTCACATTAATGTATTTAATATATATTTTTCACATTAATGTATTTAATATAGATTTTTCACATTAATGTATTTAATATATATTTTTCACTTTAATGTATTTGATATAGATTTTTCACATTAATGTATTTAATATAGATTTTTCACAGTAATGTATTTATTATAGATTATTCACATTGATGTATATATTATAGATTTTTCACATTAATGTATTTAATATAGATTTTTCACATTAATATATTAAATGTAGATTTTTCTCATTAATATATTTAATATAGATTTCTCACATTAATGTATTTAATATAGAGTTTTTCATGAATGTATTTAATATAGATTTTTCACATTAATGTATTTAATATAGATTTGTCTCATTAATATATTGAATATAGATTTTTCTCATTTATTTTTTTAATATATATTTCTCACATTAATGTATTTAATATATATTTTTCACATGACTGCATTTAATATAGATTTTTCACATTAATGTATTTATTATATATATTTAAAATGAGTGTATTTAATTTAGATGTTTCATATTAATGTATTTAATATGGATTTTCCGATTAAGTTACTTAATATAGAGTTTTCACATTAATATATTTTATATGGACTTTTCACATGAATGTATTTTATTTATATGTTTCAAAAATTATGTATTCAATATATATTTTTCATATTTATGTATTTAATACAGATTTTTCACATGAATGTATTTAATATAGATTTTTCATATTAATGTATTTAATATAGGTGTTTTATTTGAATGTATTTAATATAGATTTTTCACATTAATGTATTTAATATAGATTTTTCACATTAATGTATTTAATATAGATTTTTCATATGAATGTATTTTATATAGATTTGTTCATATTAATATATTTAATATAGATTTTTCACATTAATGTATTTACTATATATTTGTCTCAATAAATTGTTATCCAGAAAAAAAACAACATTGTTTTGTATTGAACCACATGGATTTTCTCTTCTCACATTTGCGATTGCGACAGTTATAACACCTTATGTTTGCAAAATGCTCAGGTAGGAAACATATACTTTATGGTAAAAAGGGTTACATTATTGGCAATTGCCCGGGGAATGCCAGCAGTCTTATCAAAATATATTCTACAGGCCCGATAACCCGTATTAGACAAATGTGTCACACTTTCTGGCTTTGTGTGGGAAATGAATAACGATATCAGTAGAGTACAGATCCGGGTCAATGTCGCTTAACATTGGTAATGTTATGTAAACCAGGGAATTAACGTGATGATTAATCAGATAAGAAGTCATAGTCTTGGATATGTTCATTTAATTAAATATGACAAATTTCACGTAAAATCAGCGTAGTATTCTATCCCATTAGATTATCAATATAATAGTTAAGTCTTATATTATATAAAGATTCATTACGTGTCCCACTAGGGATTCGGAATTTGAAATCTTTTATGCGATTACATACATTTAGGATCAATTAACAGCAATCTTGACCTGATATTGATGAGGTCATTTTATAATTAGATTTCTCGTGACCGCTTAACTACATCAAAATGGTCACAGATTACATTTACATCATCTCCAAAGATATTAGTACGACTGTAATTTACAGATCTTATAGTGATAAAATGCACCATGCGTAGATTATATATACCATCAGTTACTCTTTATTGATTTAAGAAAAAAGTATTATATGTACAACGGATTCAAATGCAACATACTATCTAGTAGTACACGTTTTTATTAACCTGACAATAAGATAATGCTTAAACGGTTAAAAGATTTGCTGGTTTTTGCAGTTCATGAATCTGCACTACATTGTAGCGGACATAGAATGTAAAATAACGTTGTAAAAATTTGTCCGTCTAAAATATTTGTGGAAAGTCATGTTTAAAAAATAATGTTTCTATAAGTTTTGTTAAAAGGAATAAAGAGAAAGTATAGGCGAAAAATGCAAATACAAATACATTTTTTTACAAATATAATTTTATATTCTGCAACTATCATTTTTTTGTTTTTTACACGGTGGTCACCACTTATCAAGGCACGGAAGCCACTCAGGTATAACGGTTATTGCAGGTACAATACGTTAGTGTGGAGATTTATTGAAGTGTTTACTTAAGGTGGTGGTTCATTAGGAATTTGTTTACGCTGGACTTGAAGACATCAAAGTTGTAGTCAGGTGGGAAGCAGGCAGACGGAACAGAGTTCCACAGATGTGCAGTTCTAAGAAAGAAGCTTTGTTCATGGAATCTACGTTTTGATTTAGGCACAGATACAGAGTGGGAAATTTTTGACATTGGATTCAGCTAGACGAGTGTTTTTCGTGAAAGATTGGTGAGGGGGACCAGAGATTGGAGTTCAGACGAGCACCTGCCATGGAAATAACGATAAACCAAAGATAGGCTCGCATCGTCTGAAGGGAAGAGAAAAGGACATCCCCCACAAAGCCACGATTTCTATGTTCTACTCTGTCAAGGCAGGATAGGCGGTTTTGAGCAGCTCCTGCCCAGATATGGCACCAGTATTCAATCCTTGGTCGTTCTTGGCTTTTATATAGATAGAGAATTGCATCAATAGTTAGATATCTTCTGGAGCTCTAGAAGGATCCCACCAGCTTTCCACCGACCTTGGCAACAGAATATGTACATGTTCCATTTCAGATCAGGGGTAAAGGACAAACCCAGAAGCTTGTCAAAACATGGGATTTCTCCTAGACGAGAGCAATCCATTTCAATTGATGCCAGATGGGGATCAGAGCGTTGATGATGTAAGGATAGGAGTTTGGTTTTAGATGCATTAAAGGTAACCAGCTACGTCTTCCCCTACTGAACAACGCGCTCGAGATAAGAGAAGAGAGAATCAGAGAGAACATTGTCATTTACAGCCTTTGATGTGTTGCCATAGATGGCCGTGTCATCAGCATAGATGTCAACGAATGATTTAAGTATGTGTTTAGGGAGATCATTGATGTAGATCAGGAGGAGAGTTGGGCCCATGATTGACCCTTGAGGGACTCCAGTGTATGTATGTATATATATATATATATATATATATATATATATATATATATATAAAGTTGAATGTGTGTGTATGTCTAGTCACGAATAGGCTCCTATATGGTTGGTTATTTAAAAAAAAAAAACTGATAACATATAATGATAGAAGATTATCGAGACACAGGAATGGGTATGCTTGATCTGGCAGAACGGTGGTTCATTAAAATTTTGGGGTCTGCGTTTGCGCCTGGTCCATAAAGTATGGAAATAAAAATTTTAAAATGAAAAAAAAAAAAAACACGTTTACAAGTGGTTTGATATAGATGCACATAAGAACACTTTGATACATATGTTTTAAATTAAATAGGGATGGTATAATAAAATTGTGGGGCCTGCGTTCGCGACTGGCCTCCGTAGAATGGAAATAGGCACACACTTTAATAAAGACTTTTCGTATCTATCTTGATAGGTATACTTTGATGATTATGTTTCAGTTTTAAGAAATATGGTATAATACAATTTTGGGGTGTTCGTTCGCGCCTGAACTCCATAGAATTGAAATATGTCACAAAGTTTAACAAGGTGTTTTTATATAGATCCACAGAATATTATAATAAGTGTTTCAGTGTGAACAGGTATGGTATTATAAATTATGGGGATTATCTATGTTCTTTTTACTTTCGTCATATTTTGCTTTGGTTTTAATACTCCCAAAATTGAAACTATCTCTTTACAACCCTTCGTTTTCATAACCTATCATACTTTCATAAATCAGAGTCCCATTTTCTGTAGGCCGTTTTTGAACCCAGTCACGACGGGTACCTTTGCTAGTATATATATATATATATATATATATATATATTATTTTATTTTATTTATATAGACAAGTATTACATAATCGCTACACTAAAAATAGTACTGGTTCGGAGCGATTCGATTTACTAACAAAAACAACCATTCCTCATCAAACGAGATGAATAACATTTATGTCTGTTATTCAGAGCATCTTATCCTTAAATGGAAAGCTAAATATATATATATATATATATATATATATATATATATTTTATTATACCATCCCTATTATATATATATATTTAATACAAAAAATATTAATAATATTATTTTATTATACCATCCCTATTATATATATATATATATATATATATATATATATATATATATATATATATATATATATATTTAATACAAAAAATATTAAAAAGCTTACTTGGGGGATTAGATTATGACATTTAAGACTTAAAACTAGATTGCTCCCTATCACTCATGATGCATAGGAGAATTTTTGGTCTGAACTAAGGGGCATACCAGACACTTGTTCTTAAATAGAGATTTTCCATGAAGTTCTGTTTGAAGCTTTTTCCTCACTATAATTGGAATTCCGTCAGTGCCAGTTGCTTTACTGGAATCAAGGTTTTTTTTTAGCTTGGCAACATCACGCACGGGTATTTGTATGTCGCATAGCGTTTTCTAATACAAGAGGGTATACAGGGGGATGCGGACTTGGTCAAACAGGCTCGAATTAGCTGCAAAGTTCTGGGAAAATAGTTCGGATTCGTCTGTTGCTGACGAGATTACGTCAGGTCCATTGATAGATGACAGACTGAGAATAAAATCAATGATACTTTTGTCAGACCAAACAATTGTGTTTTATTGCAAAGCTGTTTATTCTTGTTGGGCTGAGACTAGTATGACTTTTTGCTTGTTTTGTTTTGTTTTGAAATGTTTTCGTTTGTGTCCTCTCTCAGTTCAGCAAAAACCTCTGAAGAACCTTTCCTCCCTTGCAGATGTCGTTTTAATAGATCTGACTTCACTGGCGTTTGTAGACATTTTACGGCCTTATCACTTTATGTTTGATAAAGACTTTGTTCCGTTGTACCCTTCAATTGTTGTTTGAATTCCCTTCCTTGAATAGTCAGCATTCGTGAGATTTTCTACCTAAGAATATTCCTCACTAAATAAAGCAACAATTTGTGCCATGTAAATCTTAGAAAGCTACTTTTTTAGGGGATGTTCAATTTAATATACTAATATCGCACTAGTAAAAATCAAATATCACCTGAAAATCAGAAACAACTTTTAGCATGACAATGAATCATTTCGAATATTGGAATGTTTTAGTATTAAACAATTAGAAGATGCTTTAGAGCAAATAAATTGTTAAATATTTTACATTTGCTCTTTACTGTTCACTGTAAAATAGTTAACATTTAAATACCTATGTTTACACTATTATATAAGCTTTATAGGTGCTCCATAAATTTGACCCTGACGCTGCCTCTCTCTCTCTTTCTCTCTCTCTCTCTCCCATTCTCTATTCATCCATATATATGGGCACCCCCCCACACACACACATATATATATATATATATACATATATATATATATATATATATATATATATATATATATATATATATGGTACAAATTGTTGCTTTATTTAGTGAGGAATATTCGCAGGTAGAAAATCTCACGAATGCTGACTATTCAAGGAAGGGAATTCTAACAACAATTGAAGGGTACAACGGAACAAAGTCTTTATTAAATAGAAAGTGATAAGGCTGTAAAGAGAGAGAGAGAGAGAGAGAGAGAGAGAGAGAGAGAGAGAAATAGAGAGAAATGAATATATATATATATATACATATATTAAAATATAAACAGCAGAACATTGTAAATGAGATCATGAAATATTCATTTCAAACATAAGTTTATGGTAATGCCTTATAACTGCTCGTTCGTATCATAATAATTTTTCCACACATTTATTTCTCTTAATAAAAAAGTTACTTATGTCTCTTACATAGTTATGCTTTCTTTCTACTTCTTCTTATAGATTTCGTCATATCTACCATATCTACCAAATCTTCAGAACGTTCTTTCCTGATTCCGACTGTAAAATCGTCAAACTTGGCAGACAACCGAATATGTGAATATGTTTCACAAATGCGAAAAAACTGATCTCCAGGTAAAAACTGCATTTCGTCTCAAGTTTAACTAATCTAGCGTGCAAGAGAAGACGAACGTATTTCAGCTCTTGCTTCCATATCTTCATATGTTCAATGTGGAATAAAATTCGGATATTTCTTTTTCGCTAGAATTCAAAATATCCGTCTGCATCGCTGGACGCGAGAATAGTGCTATGCTGCTACGAAAGCAAATTTTGAAAAAAAATAGACATCACACTCACACATCGACATATGCAAATCAGGAAACATCATCGATTGATATATCAATCCATTTAAAAATATTTTACTCAAAAGTAAATTATTTTTTCTTGGTTATAAATATCTTGGGGAACGTCATCGTACCTTTATTTCTATGGAAAAGTACAATGACTATATGTAGTAACAAGTTCAGTTATTCTTCACTGTTATATGGCCTTTAAAAGATATCATAATGCTTATTACACTCTGCTGTGCTGAAGTATGTATGCATAAAATATGCCCTATTCGTAAATAACAACCGTTTATTTAACCCAATTGAACTGAGGCGCCACTTACATTGAATTTTGACGTTTTTGCTGTCGGTTTAATTTGTTCACAGAAATTTGTATTTATTATTGGGTTAGATAGAGTTCATACAGATTAAACTGATAGACACTGGTGAGATTTAAAACAAGGTTTTGTGGAAACAATTATCTAAATGCGAGTTGGAAATAAGTTTCCCCTTCGAACGCCCACATATTGATTGGCATATGAATTATGTAAAAAATATTGATTGGCATAAATATTGATTGGCATATGAATTATGCAAAAAATATTGATTGGAATATGCATTATTAAAAAAATATTGATTGGCATATGCATTATGTAAAAAATATTGATTGGCATATGCATTATTAAAAACATATTGATTGGCATATGAATTATGTAAAAAATATTGATTGGCATATGCATTATAAAAAAATATTGATTAGCATATGAATTATTAAACAAATATTGATTGGCATATGCATCATAAAAATATTGATTGGCATATGAATAATGTAAAAAATATTGATTGGAATATGCATTATTTAAAAATATTGATTTGCATATGCATTATTAAAAATATTGATTGGCATATGAATTATTAAAAAATATTCATTGGCATATGAATTATTAAAAAAAATATTGATTGGCATATGAATTGTTAAAAAATATTGATTGGCATATGCATTATTAAACAATATTGATTGGCATATGAATTATTAAAAAAATATTGATTGGCGTATGAATTTTTAAAAAATATTGATTGGCATATGCATTATTAAAAATATTGATTGGCATATGAATTATTAAAAAATATTGATTGGCATATGCATTATTACAAAATATTGATTGGCATATGTATTATTAAAATATATTGATTGGCATATGAATTGTATAAAAATATTGATTGACATATGAATTGTATAAAAATATTGATTGGCATATGCATTATTAACAAATATGGATTGGCATATGACTTGTTACAAAATATTGATTGGCATATGCATTATTAAAAAATATTGATTGGCATATGCATTATTAAAAAATATATTGATTGGCATATGAATTATTAAAATATTGATTGGCATATGAATGGTTACAAAATATTGATTGGCATATGCATTATTTAAAAATATTAATTGGCATAGAATTATTAAAAAATATTGATTGGCATAATCATTATTAAAAATATTGATTGGCATATGCATTATAAAAAAATATGGATTGGCATATGCATTATTATAAAATATTGATTGGCATATGAATTATTAAAAAAAAGTTGATTGGCATATGAATTATTAAAAAAAATTGATTGGCATATGAATTATTAAAAAAAAAATTGATTGGCATATGAATTATTAAAAAAATATTGATTGGCATAATCATTATTAAAAATATTGATTATCATATGAATTATAAAAAAAATATTTATTGGCATATGAATAATAAAAAAATATTGATAGGCATATAAATTATGTAAAAAATATTGATTGGCATATGAGTTATTAAAAAAAATTGATTGGCATATGCATTATAAAAAAAATTATTGGTATGCATTATAAAAATAATAGTGATTTGCAAATGAATCATAAAAAAAATATTGATTGGCATATTAATTATTAAAAACATATTGATAGGTATATGAATTATAAAAAACATATTTATTGGTATGCATTATAAAAATAATATTGATTTGCATATGCATTATTAAAAAAAATATTGATTGGCATATGAATTATTAAAAACAATATTGATTGGCATATGAATTATCAAAACATGATTGATTAGCATATGCATTATTACAAAAATATTGATTGGTATGCATTATAAAAATAATATTAATTGGCATATGAATTATTAAAAAAATAATTATTGGTATGCTTTATTAAAATAATATTAATTGGCATATGAATTATTAAAAATATTGATTAGTATGTATTATAAAAATAATATTGATTGGCATATGAATTATTAAAAAATATTGATTGGTATGCATTATTAAAATAATATTGATTGGCATATGAATTATAAAAAAATATTGATTGGTATGCATTATTAACAATATTGATTGGCATATGAATTATTAAAAAATATTGATTGGTATGCATTATTTAAATAATATTGATTGGCATATGAATTATAAAAAAAAATATTGATTCGTATGACTTATTAAAAAATATTGATGTGCATATGAATTATTAAAAAAATATTGATTGGTATGCATTATTAAAATATATTGATTGGCATATGCATTATTAAAAAAAAATATTGATTTCCATATGAATTATTAAAAAAAATTGATTGGTATGCATTATAAAAAAAATATTGATTGGCATATGAATAATTAAACATATACTGAAAGGTATGAATTATTAAAAAAATGGATTGGCATATGAATTATTAAACAAAAATTGATTGGCATATGAATTATTAAAAAAAATTGATTGGCATATGAATTATTAAAAAATATTCATTGGCATAATCATTATTAAAAATATTGATTATCATATGAATTATAAAAAAATATTTATTGGCATATGAAATACTAAAAAATATTGATAGGCATATAAATTATGTAAAAAATATTGATTGGCATATGAGTTATTAAAAAAATTGATTGGCATATGCATTATAAAAAAAAATTATTGGTATGCATTATAAAAATAATAGTGATTGGCAAATGAATTATAAAAAAATATTGATTGGTATGCATTATAAAAATAATATTGATTTGCATATGCATTATTAAAAAAAAAATTGATTGGCATATGAATTATTAAAAAAAATATTGATTGGCATATGAATTATTAAAACAATATTGATTAGCATATGCATTATTACTAAAATATTGATTGGTATGCATTATAAAAATAATATTGATTGGCATATGAATTATTAAAAAATAATTATTGGTATGCATTATTAAAATAATATTGATTGGCATATGAATTATTAAAAATATTGCTTAGTATGTATTATAAAAATAATATTGATTGGCATACTAATTATTAAAAAATATTGATTGGTATGCATTATTAAAATTATATTGATTGGCATATGAATTATAAAAAAATATTGATTGGTATGCATTATTAACAATATTGATTGGCATATGAATTATTAAAAAATATTAATTGGTATGCATTATGTAAACAATATTGGTTGGCATATGAATTATAAAAAAAATATTGATTGGTATGCATTATTAAAAATATTGATTGGCATATGAATTATTATAAAAATATTGATTGGTATGCATTATTATAATAATATTGATTGGCATATGAATAATTAAAAAATATTGATTTGTATGCATTATTAACAATATTGATTGGCATATGAATTATTAAAAAATATTGATCGGTATGCATTATGTAAACAATATTGATTGGCATATGAATTATAAAAAAAATATTGATTGGTATGCATTATTAAAAAATATTGATTGGCACATGACTTATTAAAAAAATTGATTGGTATGAATTATTAAAATAATATTGATTGGCATATGAATAATTAAAAAATATTGATAGGTATGCATTATTAAAATAATATTGATTGGCATCTGAATTATTTAAAAATATTGATTGGTATGCATTATTAAAAATATTGATTGGCATATGAATTATAAAAAAATATTGATTGGTATGCATTATTAAAAAAATATTGATTGACATATGCATTATTAAAAAATATTGATTGGCATATGAATTATCAAAAATTTTAATTGGCATATGAAT
Source organism: Euprymna scolopes (assembly GCF_053919585.1). Taxonomy (NCBI): domain Eukaryota; kingdom Metazoa; phylum Mollusca; class Cephalopoda; order Sepiida; family Sepiolidae; genus Euprymna; species Euprymna scolopes. The sequence goes on from NC_136490.1 coordinate 3,927,512, forward strand.
TATTACAAAATATTTTTTAATAATTCATATGCCAATCAATATTTTTTTAATAATTCATTTGCCAATCAATATTATTTTAATAATGCATACCAATCAATATTTTTTAATAATTCATATGCCAATCAATATTTTTTTAATAATGCATACCAATCAATATTTTTTAATAATTCATATGCCAATCAATATTTTTTTAATAATTAATATGCCAATCAATATTTTTTATTATGCATACCAATCAATATATTTTTATAATGCATACCAATCAATATTATTTTGATAACCCATACCAATCAATATTTTTTAGTAATGCATACAAATCAATATTATTTTAATAATGCATACCAATCAATAATTTTTTCATAATACATACCAATCAATATTTTTTTATAATGCATACTAATCAATACTTGTTTATAATTCGTACCAATCAATATTTATTTTATAATGCATACCAATCATTATTATTTCAACAATGCATACCGATCAATATTTTTTAATAATACATATGCTAATAAAAATATTTTATAATGCATACCAATCAATATTGTTTTATAATGCATACCAATCAATATTTTTTTAATAATGCATACCAATCTATATTTTTAATAATTAATATGCCAATTAATATTATTTTTAAAATGCATACCAATCAATATTTTTTTAATAATGCATATGCTAATCAATATTTTTTATAATTCATATGCCAATCAATATTATTTTAATAACGCATACGAATCAATATATTTTTAATAATTCATATGCCAATCAATATTATTTTTATAATGCATACCAATCAATAATTGTAAATAATGCATATGCGAATCAATATTTTTTAATAATGCATATGCCAATCAATTTTTTCTTATAATTCATATGCCAATCCATATTTTTAAATAATGCGTATGGCAATCAATATTTTTAATAATTTATATGCCAATCAATATTTTTTATTATTCATATGCCAATCAGTAGTGTTTTAATAATGCATATACCAATCACTATTTTTTAATAATTCATATGCAAATTAATATTTTTTAATAATTCATATGCCAATCAATATTTTTTAATAATGCATACCAATCAATATTTTTTAATAATGCATACCAATCAATGTTTTTTTTAATTTTTCATATGCCAATCAATATTATTTTTATAATGCATACCAATCAATATTTTTTTTAATAATTCATATGTCAATACAATATTATTTTAATAATGCATACCAATCAATATTTTTTAATAATTACTATGCCAATCAATATTTTTTTAATAATTCATATGCCAATCAATATTTTTTAATAATTCATATGCCAATCAATATTTTTTTATAATTCATATGCCAATCAATACTTTATAATAAAGCATATGCCAATCAATATTTTGTAACAATTCATATGCCAATATTATTTTTTTCAATAATTCATATGCCAATCAATATTTTTTAATAATGCATATGCCAATCAATATCTTTTAATAATTCATATGCCAATCAATATTTTTTTAACAATGCATATGCCAATCAATATTTTTTAATGATTGATATGCCAATAAATATTTTTAATACTGCATATGCCAATAAATATTTTTTAATAATGCATATACCAATCAATATTTTTTAATGCATATGCCAATCAATATTTTGTAATAATTCATATACTAATAAATATTTTGTAATAATTCATATGCCAATTAATATTTTTTAATAATGCATATGCCAATACATATTTTTTAATAATTCATATGCTAATAAACAGTTTTTAACAATGCATATGCCAATCAATATTTTGTAATAATGCATATGCCAATCAATATTTTTTAATAATGCATATGCCAATCAATATTTTTTAATAATACATATGCCAATCAATATTTTGTAACAATTCATATGCCAATCAATATTTTTTTAAATGCATACGCCAATCAATATTTTTTAATAATGCATATGCCAATCAATATTTTTTAATAATTCATATGCCCATCAATATTTTTTAATAATGCATATGCCAATCAATATTTTTTAATAATTCAGATGCCAATCAATATTTTTTAATAATAAATATGCCAATCAATATTTTTAATAATACATATGCCAATCAATATTTTGTAACAATTCATACGCCAATCAATATTTTTAATAATGCATATGCCAATCAATATGTTTAATAATTCATATGCGAATCAATATGTTTTAATAATGCATATGCCAATCAATATTTTTTATAATGCATATGCCAATCAATATTTTGTAACAATTCATATGTCAATCAATATTTTTTAATAATTCATATGCCAATCAATATTTTTTATAATCCATAAGCCAATCAATATTTTTTAATAATGCATATTCCAATCAATATTTTGTAACAATTAATATGCCTATACATTTTTTTTTAATAATGCATATGCCAATCAATATTTTGTAACAATTCATATGCCAACTAATATTTTTAATAATGCATATGCCAATCAATATCTTTTAATAATTCATATGCTAACAAATATTTTTAATAATGCATATGCCACTCAATATTTTTTAATAATTCATATGCTAATAAATATTTTTTTAATAATTCATATGCCAATCAATATTTTTTAAAAATGCATATGCAAATCAATACTTTTTAATAATTCATATGCTAATAAATATTGTTTAATAATGCATATGCCAATAAATATGTTTTCATATTACATATGCCAATCAATATATTTTAAGAATGCATATGCCAATCAATATTTTTTTAATTATGCATATGCTAATCAATATTTTTAAAAAATTCATATGCTAACCAATATTATTTTACTAATGCATATGCAATTCAATATTTTTTAAATAATTAATACGCCAATCAGTATCTTAAATAATGCATACGCCAATCAATATTGTTTACAAAATGCATATGCCGATCAATATTTTTTAATAATGCATATGCCAATCAATATTTTTTAATTATTCAGATGCCAATCTATATTTTTTAATAATTCATATGCCGAGAAATTTTTTTTTTAATAATTCATATGGCACTCAATATTTTTTACATAATTCATATGCCAATCAATATTTTTTAATAATGCATATGTCAATCAATATTTTTTTAATAATGCATATGCCAATCAATATTATGTTTATAATGCATACCAATCAATATTTTTAACATAATTAATATGGCAATCAATATTTTTTACATAATTCATACGACAATCAATATTTTTTTAATAATTAATCTGCCAATCAATATTTTTGATAAATATGCATATGCCAATCAATATTTTTTTTAAATAATTCATATGCCAATCAATATTCTTTTAATAATGCATATGCCAATCAATATTTTTCTAATAATACATATGGCCATCAATATTTTTAAATAATTCATATGTCAATCAATATTTTTTAAATCATTCATATGCCAATGAATATTATTTTTATAATGCATGAAATATTGATTGGCATATAGAATTATTAAAAAATATTGATTGGCATATGCATTATTAAAAAATATTGATTGGCATATGCATGTTTAAAAATATTGATTTGCATATTCATTATTAAAAAATATTGATGGGCATATGAATTATTAAAAAATATTGATTGGCATATGCATTATTAAAAAATATTGATTGGCATATGAATTCTTAAAAAATATTGATTGTCATATGAATTGTTACAAAATATTGATTGGCATATGCATGTTTAAAAATATTGATTTGCATATGCATTATTAAAAAATATTGATGGGCATATGAATTATTAAAAAATATTGATGGGCATATGAATTCTTAAAAATATTGATTGTCATATGAATTGTTACAAAATATTGATTGGCATATGCATTATTAAAAAATATTGATTGGCATATGTATTATTAAAAACTATTGATTGGCATATGAGTTATTAAAAATATTTATTGGCATTTGAATTGTTACAAAATATTGATTTGCATATGCATTATTTAAAATAATGATTGGCATATGCATTATTAAAAAATATTGGTTGGCATATGAATTGTTACAAAATATTGACTGATTTATGCATTATTAAAAATATTGATTGGCATATGCATTATTAAAAAAATATTGATTGGCATATGAATTGTTACAAAATATTGATTGGCATATGAATTATTAAAAAATATTGATTGGCATATGAATTGTTACAAAATATTGATTGGCATATGCATTATTAAAAATATTGATTGGCATATGAATTGTTTCAAAATATTGATTGGCATATGCATTATTAAAATATATTGATTGGCATATGAATTGTTAAAAAATATTGATTGGCATATGCATTATTAAAAAATATTGATTGGCATATGCATTATTAAAAAATATTGATTGGCATATGAATTGTTACAAAATATTGATTGGCATATGCATTATTAAAAAATATTGATTGGCACATTAATTATTAAAAAATATTGATTGGCATATGAATTATTAAAAAATATTGATTTGCATATGAATTGTTACAAAATATTGATTGGCATATGCATTATTAAAAAATATTGATTTGCATATGCATTATTTAAAAATATGTATGGGCATATGAATTATTAAAAAATATTGATTGGCATATGAATTATTAAAAATATTGATTTGCATATGCATTATTAAAAAATATTGATAGGAATATGAATTATTAAAAATATTGATTGGCATATGAATTCTTTAAAATATTGATTGGCATATGAATTATTAAAATATATTGATTGGCATATGAATTTTTAAAAAAATATTGATTAGCATATGAATTATTTAAAAATATTGATTGGCATATGCATTATTCAAAAAATATTGATTGGCATATGCATTGTTACAAAATAATGATTGGAATATGCATTATTAAAAAATATTGATTGGCATATGAATTATTAACAAATATTGATTGGCATATGAATTGTTACAAAATATTGATTGGCATATGCATTATTAAAAAATATTGATTGGCATATAAATTATTAAAAATATTGGTTGGCATATGCATTATTAAAAAATATTGATTGCCATATGAATTATTAAAAAATATTGATTGGCATATGAATTGTTACAAAATATTGATTAGCATATGCATTATTAAAAAATATTGATTGGCATATGAATTGTTACAAAATATTGATTAGCATATGCATTATTAAAAAATATTGATTGGCATATGCATTAATAAAAAATATTGATTGGCATATGAATTATTAAAAAATATTGATTTGCATATGAATTGTTACAAAATATTGATTAGCATATGCATTATTAAAAATATTGATTGGCATATGCATTATTAAAAAATATTGATTGGCATATTAATTATTAAAAAAATATTGATTGGCATATGAATTGTTACAAAATATTGATTGGCATATGCATTATTAAAAAATATTGATTTGCATATGCATTATTAAAAAATATTGATGGGCATATGAATTATTAAAAAATATTGATTGGCATATGAATTATTAAAAAATATTTATTTGCATATGCATTATTAAAAAATATTGATTGGCATATGAATTCTTAAAATATTGATTGGCATATGAATTATTAAAAATATTGATTGGCATATGAATTTTTAAAAAAATATTGATAAGCATATGAATTATTAAAAAATATTGATTGGCATATGCATTATTAAAAAAATATTGATTGACATATGAATTGTTACAAAATAATGATTGGCATATGCATTATTAAAAAATATTGATTGGCATATGCATTATTAAAAAATATTGATTGGAATATGAATTGTTACACAATATTGAGTGGCATATGCATTATTAAAAAATATTGATTAGCATATGAATTATTAAAAAATATTGATTGGCATATGCATTATAAAAAATATTTATTGGCATATGAATTGTTACAAAATATTGATTGGCATATGCATTATTAAAAAAATATTGATTGGCATATTAATTATTAAAAAATATTGATTGGCATATGCATTATTAAAAAATATTGATTGGCATATGCATTATTAAAAAGTATTGATTGGCATATGAATTATTTTAAATAATATTGATTGGCATATGAATTATTTTAAATAATATTGATTGGCATATGCATTCTTAAAAAATATTGATTGGCATATGAATTGTTACAAAATATTTATTGGCATATGAATTATTAAAAAATATTGATTGGCATATGAATTGTTACAAAATATTGATTGGCATATGCATTATTAAAAAATATTGATTGGCATATGCATTATTAAAAAATATTTATTGGCATATGAATTATTAAAAATAATATTGATTGGCATATGCATTATGCAATTTAAAAAAAAATAATTATCCACTAACAAGTGTTCTTTCGTCTACGTCTTATTATTCCCAACTCGCATTGGGGAAAATACACTTTCTTATAAGTCATTCAAAATCAATCGCAACAACATAAACAAATAACATATACATAAAAACGGTGCATTAAAGATTAGTGGTAGAGGTTTATGCTTATATACATGGAGTCCCATTTGGAATTTCGTTAGACTAAAATTTACTGGCAAGTAATAGACGAGGAAAAAATCAGGGAATTGTTATATTTAAAAAAAAAATATACAAATGCCCCATTTCGGGATACTAAATTGCTAAAAAGGGAAAATTATTATTTGTGTAAATATGCACTTTCGTATCATTCATTCCAAAAAATATTGCAAAAACAAAAACAAATAACACACACACCCAACCACATACATATATCAATGTGTATATATATATATATATATATATATATATATATATATATATATATATATATATATACATATATATAAATATATATATATATATATATTTATATATATATATGTATATATATATATATATATTAGGAAATAGTTTATAAAATATGTTAAAAAACACGTTAAAATGAGTTAAAAACATATTTAATCTGAAAAGGAAACACTAGATAAATGGATAGTCCTACACATAGGTATATTTATATGTAAAAAAAAGAGAACGTCTACCTTAAACCACTAACCTAGTTCTAAAACAGATCCTTTGTTTGATAAAATGCATGCCCATTGGCTGATAGGAAGGGGCGCGGTGGATACTAGAAAGCTGATTTGCTAACTGGAAATCCTCAACATATATAAAAACAAGAAGCAACCACAGAATTCGCGCATAAGCCTGACTAATCCTATAGTTGGATGAAACGCAGAATATTGTGTAGCTCAATCGCTATATATATTTTATAAATTACTATATATATATATATATATATATATATATATATATATATATATATATGCGTATAAACTAGGCTTTACAGCATTATTACAATGGAAATCATTAAAATAAACAAATATTTACTCGTTTCAAATTAATATTTCGGCGCTATACTTCATCTTTGAAATCTTACATATATATATATATATATATATATATATATATATATACATATATATATATATATATATATATTCTCCTCGACATGATTTTACATTGAAGAAATAATATTCAATGAAAAGTGCGCGTGTTGGTCCGTCTGCGGTGTAAGTTTGAAATGCTGGGTTGGAACAATTGGCATGCGTGATATTGAAACAGAGGTGTTTTCCGTGATCGGAGCGCTGCTTAAATTCTTAAATAAAATACGTAGTAAATGCGTTTAAAAGCAAAATTACAATGCAAAATGTAGAAGAAAACGGGTATTTATTTGTATAAATTCGGCGCTATAAACCATCTTTGGTGTATTGGAGACTCGGGAAGAGTTAATATTTTTGCAGCTCCCTGCTGCGCCCTCCGGGAGCGGACAAGTGTCACTGGTCTTTAAGCATCTCCTAATCTTTTACATATCGCTCCACGTAACCATACCTCGGTTCCTTGCTTCAGCAATCAAGCCAAGCTATGTGACTATCCGCTACTCGTGTGTGGTTAGCTGTTTGTTAGCAAAGACAAGAAGAAACAGCCCCTTTAGATAATTCGGAGTGTAGCCCTCCAGGTAGATCAGTGTGGTGTTTCTAAAGGTATCTGCCAGCTACGGCGGTCCAGCTTTCCTAGATGTACTGGTCCCAGGATTTCTCCGGAGTACACCAGCGAGATTAGAGAGGGGGATATTGAAGTTTTAGCCAACTAAACTTTTCATAAAAATGCACATCGTAAAACCAATCAGCGGAATGGCAGTTACTGGTTATAACCCTAAAGCTAGACTGCCGTACATCTAGGTGCCAGAGGGATTCTTAATCTTGGGAATAAGCATTAAATCACATCGGATTTCTACCGGTCTCTCTTTGCAGCTCTCAGCAAGTAAGGTGCTGTCCAACCATCGGTTACCTGCCTCATGGGGTGCATGGGGCAGAGGATCTCTTTTTAAAATGGACAGATACCGAAACAAACAACAATCAAGCTCGGGTAGTCGAATGTCCGCAATTTGCTAACGTCTTAAAAACCGGCTGGAGGAAAGTAAGAACATCCGGTCACATACTCTATCACAATTTCAGATTATGAGAGGAGAAATAGTGGATTCAATATTGACTGATACAATGTTGGCGTAGATCCTCGTCGAGTCCAAGAGGAGGGCTCTTCATAAATACAAGGTTAAAAATGAAAGATTCTCAATTAGCCCTTCGAATATCTCCATTGTTTTGTTTTGGACGACACTTTTATCGTTACATTCTATAGATATATAAGCTTATATATCTCTCCAATCTTGGGGCATCACATTAATATAAAGCAAAGTTAATCTCAACTGGCATTACACTGAAAATAATGTATGACGAGCAAACGCTATCTAATGCATTAATGATACTGCGCCTGCGTGATGGTACAGGGAATCCGGTTTATACTGATCTGCATGGGTTTGCGCACCCGCGGAGATAAAAATCGCCGGATTTTTTGTGTGCGCGGCATCCTTTTATTTGCTTCGGTCGGTGAAAGAGATTTCGTGTTGGTCATTTCGGGAAGAGGGCGAAGAAGGAAAAAAGACCCAGTATCGCGAATTGAGGTCAGAAAGAAAGAATCCCCGTGATTGTGGAGATGTTGGCCATGGATGGACATCTATTGGGATTCGATCTCTTGTTCGTTTTTAGAATTACAGTGTGTAAGATGCCCCATCTTCCGAACGAACACCTAGAAGGAATCATTTCATCAGGTCTACTTTTAGATCACAGTGTGCAAGGACATATTTCATCAGATCCGTTTTGATTGGACATTGTAAAGTGGTTTTATGATTGGGGGAGCCAAAATCCCATCACTGCTTGCAAGGGGTCCCTCCCTTAACCCCATTTTGTTTCAGCAAGAAAAAGTTAGTTGACCAGCGGCTGTCGTTGAGGTCGGTTAGCAGACTTAAATGCGAAGGAGAAAGAGAAAGAAAACAGGAATGGGTCGAACAGAAGAATAAAGAAAAGAAATTCCTCATCTGTTGAAAACGAAGCTAGGAATAAATGCTACCCGTCACAAACTTGGATATTAAACATTCTCCTGCCACTGCCGAAATACTCGAAGACGGTTTTGCTCCGACTCGTAAAACAACACTTATATTCTATGGTTTCATCGAACTTTAATCTGGATTAACCTCCCTCCATATCACGCATCGATCATGTAAGTTTAACTTTCTTTTGCACACTGTTTTTTTTTAAGATTAAATGAAACTGTTTTTCTTCCTTTGTTCGTTCGCATGAGATGGATCCCCTTCCCCTTATTTGCATCTCACAAATCATTTTTTTTTTTGTGTTTTTATTTGTATAATATTTTCCCGTATCATTTGCAGTTAAATAAATTTTTATATTTTTATATTTACATTTTGTTTGTTTTTCGTTGTCTCTCTCTCGCATGCTTGTTCTGTTTATCTTTCGATACACGGGTTCTGAACAGGAGACCCCCCCCAGTGTTCAGCTGTTTATTTCGAACTCAGGGTCTTACGAGCCACACTCCGGTTTATTTTTATTATTTTTTTACATTATCATTGTCACGCATACGCTATTCTCGTTCCCAACAAACGCAGAATGTTACAATATATATATATATATATATATATATATATATATATATATATATATATATATATATATATATATATATATATGAGTGTGTGTATGTGTGTATGTGTGTATACAAGCATACGTAGTGTGGACATTACATGCTGATGCAATACTATATTTTATGGCACATTTTGCTAAAAAAAATCTATCAATGAAAAAATACAAATCATCAATACTGATTAATTTATTTTAAGGGATTAAATATTTACATACTCATATTATCAGGTTAAATATAATATAGTGTAGATGTCAAATACAAGAGAATATACATTTTAATACATGTGGATGCTGTGTTCTTATTTCAAAAATTGCTATAAAATATTATTTCGGTCATATATCATCGAGGATCGAAGCATAACCATTTTGTTCTATAGCAGTATTCGCTACAATCTATTTAACGCCACAAGAGATATTAAGGTAATTACACGTAAAAAAATATTTGCTGATGCGTAGAACATTTTGTACCCTTAGCTATTTTAATAGTTAAAAAAAGCTAATCGAGATTTTCACAGATTCGAATACCCTACATATAAATTTTCAATTCTATGAACAAAAATTAACAAAATAGTTTACTATAGATCGCATTATAAACTGAGGATGCCACCTTTATAATATACTAGCATGCGAAGCGGACTTACCCGGATTATTAATGCGCTTAAATATGATACTTTAATTAATGTAGAATTGGTATGTATCCACTTCTGTATTGATGATTGTAGTGTACACTATATATTGTTATAATGTTATTGGAATATATTACAATGATGACATGAAATAGAATATAAACCAAAGAAAAGCTCCCTTGCATTATTCACTACCATATAAATTAAGTGCACATGCCCATGAAACGTCAACTCATAAATCTATATTTGTTCATGCGTGGAGCATCGTCAAAAAATTACTTATTGTACCGACATAAAAAAATAATCTATTTTTCATATGTTTTTATACCTCATATATCAAGCCTAATGTACGTTAACCAGGGAATCGAGAGAATCGCTTGATAGAAACCTTTCTGCAGACAGAAAATTTATTTCTTTAAAATAGAGAAAGTACAGTACAAAACACGTTCGCGGTCGTGCAAACATTCAATTCTTTTTTGTTTTGTTTTACATGGGGGTCCCCACTTATCAAGGCCCGAAGGCCACTCAGGAATAAGGGTTATTGCGTGTACAGTAATCAATGAGATAGTATTGTAGTAATCAGTAGTATTGGGGGTTTTGATAGAGTGTCTTACTTAAGGGGGCGGTTTGTCAGGAGTTTGTTTATGTTGGACTTGAAGACATCCAAGTTGTAGTCCCGTGGGAAACAGGCAAGCGGCAGAGAGTTCCACTGGCGTGCATTTCTAAGAAAAAAAAATCTTTGCTCATGGAATCTACGTTTGGATTTACGCAGAGATAAAGAGTGGGGAAAATTATTGACAGTAGTTTCAGCCAGACGGGTGTTTCTCGTGAAAGATTGGTGAGGGGGGACGAGGGATTGGAGCTCAGACGTGCACCTGACATGGAAATAACGATAAAACAGACAGGCTCGCGACGTCTCTTCTGTTGGAGAGAGGTTGCAGAGAAGAGGAAAAGGCATCCCCCACTAAATCACGAAGTCTGTTTTGTACTCTGTCAAGGCAGGATGGGCTATATTTAGCAGCTCCTGCCTTGATGTGGCAGCAGTAGTCCATCCTTGACGGACTTGGCTTTTATACAGATAGAGAATTGCATCAATAGTGAGATATCTTCTGGAGCGAAAAAAGGATCTCACTATTTTCCCAGCGTCCCTGGCAACAGACTTGATGTACGTGTTCCATTTCAGATCAAGAGTAAAGGTCAAACCCAGAAGCTTGTCAAAACATCTGTCAAAACAGAAGCTTGTCAAAACATCTTGTCACAACAATTGATGCCACGTGGGGATCAGAGCGTTGATTATGTAAAGATAGAAGCATTAAAAGTGACCAGCCACATCTTCCCCCATTGTACCACATGCTCAAAATCAGAGGAGAGAGAATTAGAGAGAACTTTGTCCTTTACGGCCTTTGACGTGTTGCCATCGATGGTCGTGTCATCTGCATAGATGTCAACGAATGATTTAAGTATGTGATTTTGGAGACCATGGCTGTAGATCAGGAAGAGATTTGGGTCCAGGATGGACCCCTGGGGGACTCCAGCATTAATACTACGGGCCTCTGATTTCTGCCCATGCACCACTACTCTTATGGGCCTATCGGAGAGAAATGATTTAATGATTGAGAAAACATTTCCAGTAATACCGTAGCTGGAAATCTTGTGAAGTAGGCCCTTATGCCATACCTTATCGAAGGCCTTTGATATGTCAAGAGCAATTGCTCTCGAAAGGAAACCTTTGTCTAATAGAGCGTTTAAAGAATTTTATCGGAAGGGGAAATAAGGTCCGTTATCAGGTTAAAGTTCCGCAGAAACCTATTGATTGTTCAGCAACTTCAACCATAAGACGATCTGCCGGGCGGCCATAGATTTTAACTCACCAGCTCCTATGGTTCGTTTCATCAGGGCGAGCTATGACGCAGCGACCAGTGTGCTCGTTGGCGGGCATTTTTATTATTCACTTGGCGTTCTTCCCTGCTTTTTAATAAGGTCTCGGCACATAAGGGATGGTGATTAACCGAGTTTAACATCGGTAACTTTCCATTAAGACCAACAAAGGCCAAGCACGTTTATCTGGAAGCTACGGAACTTGCCTTTAGTGGGGAACTTGTGCAAACTATTTTGATCTCGGGAAATTTCGAGCTACTCAGGGTCAGATACGATTGAAAGGCATTCTTCCCTTTTCCATAACGCAAGGTGGTCAACCGATTGGCTGAGTGAAATGACTTCCGCTCCACTGAAGCTGCTTTGACCTAAAGCTGTTTGTGACACATTCGAATTCTGTTTATTCTTCAAACGCACGCTTAGAATAATGATGGCTTATACGTAGTCCCTGCTGTGTGTACCACTGTTTCGAAAAGGATCCTTGACAGAAAATTATCTGGGAAACTAATTCCAACAACAGAATGATCTGATTCATACGACATCCAAAACATAAACGATAATTATCTTATCTGACTCGAAATCAAAATAAATACACTCATAAATATGAATATAATTGATGAATGCACACTCATATTCATGTACAAGTGATCGTAAAATAATCATTAAATTTATAGCAAACGAATATCGACGCCATATTGCATTCCTGTCCCGGTTTTACATTTTTTTTAATGGAATGTGCTTTGATGAACTTGTTGCACTTGCGTCAACTCGACGTAAATATGCGCAACGGTACTCATGCACTTATTGATCCCTGCTGAAATAATAACGTTTTATTTTAAATGCCATTCTTAACATGGGAAGGGAAGTGTGTTTTGTACCTATTCTGTACTTTAACCTTACAATTAAATAAAATAAAACATATGTCTTTAATTAAACTTGGAAATTTAAAAAGTGGCGAGGATCAGTAAGTGCATTAGCACCTGCACAACCAGCCTGCTTAGCAACAAAATCATACCTTTCACTGTTGAGATCCCTGAATGCCAGAAAGCGTTTTACCCTAAAAGCTTCCTAACTCGACGATTGGAATTTCCTTCCTACTATCTGCGTTCCAGACTGTACTGATATTCCAAAGTTCAAATGTAAAGTAAGTTAACATCTTGTGAATTTTTCTTGGACATAGTCCCAATTATTAGCCTATTACGCGCAAGTGGAGATGTGTATTGTTTGGGCTGAACGTGAATAAAAATAAAAAATGGCTATCAGTATGTGCAAAGTACTTGTGAAAAATAACGTATATGGAAGTAAAAAAATAAAGAAGAAAGCATTTAAACTGAAAAAATGCGATACGATTTTATTAAACCCTATTAAATAGAAAGCAGAAAAATACCACAGTTTAGAAATGTAGCTGTATGCTTCCAATTTCACTTAAGACAATGTTGTACATTTGATTTAAAAATAAATGTATTTTAAATTTCATTGTAGATAATATATGTACATTTCGTTTTTCAGTTTTGTCTAAACAATAGAAATATTTTGCCGCCTGACGAGTAAAAAATACAGTTATATATAATACATTTATAAATGTATACAACTAGCAAACTTCCCGGCGTTCCCTGTTCGTAAAATGCACTTTAGTATAATATTTTAATTTATGCATATTTTCTATCATTATTATAGAGAACATTCTCTATTGATTATTATATTTTACCCATTAGTAGCGATTTCCAAGGTTAAAAATTTAATAACGTCGGTGACGTGAGTTGGTATCGAAACCAAAACATTCAGCGCTCAAGCCATATTTTGTATTTAGCGCTTGTGTCGTTGCCGTTTCTGTCTGAGCTATCGTTAGATGGGTAGGGGTTAAGCGACTACGAGCTAAAAATGTATATTTACGCATATTAGAAGTTAGTTGGTTTACTTTTGTCAATATTAACTGTTTTTTTTTCTTAAATGTTCGCCACTATTTCTACAGGAATATTCAACTTAGTAAACTATGATGATGTTGCTCGCATATCCATAACTAAGTATATAAAAAACGTTCGTATTAATAATATTATACAGAAAAATAAGGCGATGAGTTCAATGTCCGAGCCAGAAAAGGCGTCAACGTCATAGGTATATAGATCATATTTAAAATGCACATTGCTCTTTATTATTAATTGGATGATGTCTACTTTACATGAATATTTTTAATAAGTAATAGTCAGCAAATATAGCAGTCGAATCCTTGCCTAAAACAGCTGAACTATCGGCATTGTATATTACAGTATTGCTCACTAAATAATATTTTAACATTCTGCGATTCATGTATTTTTTAAGCTGAACTGTATCGCATGAAGACGGAAATATATCATAGCGTCATTTTTTTACCACGAAAGCATTCGTGTGAACTGCAACGCAGAGAATGTCACGTCTTTTTTGCTTCGTCTTATTATTTTACCTTTTATAACGATGTGATATTTATCAGCTGCTTTTTAATATTACTATCCCAAGGTCAAACGATTCTGCTTATGTCAGGAAAATCGATTTTATCCCAATAAACCGATGAAGAAGACGTGTGAAAATAAGTATTTCTCTCCTTATATTAAGACCGGTTAAGGGCTGAGAAACCTGACCAGCGGTAGAAATCACCGGCATTCACCTATTATTCTCGGTTAATTGAAAATCTAATCTCATTTATAAGCGAATCTGCAGGGAGATAATAGGTATATCGTTATTGCTTGTGATATATATATATATATATATATATATATATATATATATATATATATATATATATATATATTCAACGCCACCCTATTTTGTTTCCCTCTTCTTTTGCTAGAACTTCCTTGAGGGTTTGCTTATTATTGTTTGTTTCTTTTCTATTCAATGCTACAGCGATTTTGGCGCTGATTGTTGACGTGAAAAATTCTCAACAGCTGGCGCTTTCCTTAGTTTTCTTATTCACTTTTAATAGATTCTACTTTCATATTAATCTACATATTGATTCTGTTGAATTCCTAATTCTCTATCCTTCTGTTTTAAGGACAGTAATTACAAAAACATTACCACACTATATACATTTACGTATATGCACATACACGCATATATGTTATATATATATGAATATACTATATGTACTTAAAACATTTTGCATGATCCTTACGCAACAATAACAATTTTCAAGGCAGTTAGTTATAAATAAACTATAAACTCTTCAGGAGACGCGAGTTCTGTCTTGTTAGAAACAGTTGGCTATTGAATTGATACAGAAGAAACATGATATATAAATATTGCAATTAAAAAAATGGTCACGCTATTGCATCTCGAAAATTTAAAAACAATGAAGAGAGCGACAGACAGAAAAGGGAGTGTAAACGATACGTGTAAGAAAAAGTAAAAGAAGAAAGAAAAAGAAAGGGGAGAAAATCAAAGTTTAAAAAGAATTATTCTTCTTTATTTGTCACGTAAGCATTAATCCTCTTCTACATTGTCGTTAAATGCTAACAGTCTGTCCCAACGCATTTTGTCTGAGAGAGTTACAAGAAAACAAACAAAAGGAATAAATTCAACTCCAACTATTTTCATTTTTACGGAAATGCATTTATTATCATTGCTTTCCAACAACGTATTGCGTTTTATTTATTTATTCGCGGGCTGTTATTCTCATCTTCATATGTGTAGTTCCACGACATTACGTTCAACTATTACTCTGGCCATCGACAGGTGGTTAACCGCGACGGGATAGGAATGCTGAGTCCCTAAACAATATCCTCAGTAATCACTGCGTCCCATAGTTGTTGTTGTCTCATCACGTTTTAGTCAACCAATTCTCTGGCCAGCTTTGGGTAGGGTTAAAATCGCCATCTCCAGACAGTGTTCAATTGAAACTGTAGAGATTCCGCTGGGACACAGCCCTCGAAGAGCGTTCAAGGCTAGTTTATTGGTTTTATACATCTAAAATGTTCGCTCTTATCTGACCCTCCATCGCCGGGTCAGTACAGAATGCTATATTAGTCGATTATTAGAATCCTATTAGATAAGTAATATGTATATTAATTTATTTATTTGCGGATTGTTCTTCTCATATTCACACTTGATGTTTCAGGACGTGATGAGCGACATCTTTCCTTTTTTTATTAAGTTATTTTCTTTTAACATGTTCTCTTCGTATATTTCATTAAAGACTTTCAACTCTATATAAATTTATCCACTGTTCATTGCCCTTGAGAACCAAGTATTTGAATCTACATAGAGCTCTTTGCTGATAGACGTGTACGTGTAAGTTCCATTGCGACAGCAACGAAATCATACTGGAGATGGGAGCAAGAAAAGATGATAACATCTCGTCAAAACTCTTCCAAGCCTGTATCCAGGATGCAATAATCAGTCAGATAGAGTGGTAGGGTAGGAAAGTCAGCATCGATGGCGAACACCTGTCACATCTCATCTTCGCTGATGATATAGTAGTGATTGCACACTATCCTCAGGAACTACATGGCATTCTAAACGACATCAACTCTAAGAGCACACAGGTTGGCCTCAACATGCTTATTAGG
The DNA here is from genome assembly GCF_053919585.1 of Euprymna scolopes. Lineage (NCBI taxonomy): Eukaryota > Metazoa > Mollusca > Cephalopoda > Sepiida > Sepiolidae > Euprymna > Euprymna scolopes. The sequence continues at coordinate 3,944,527 of NC_136490.1, forward strand.
AAGACAAATCTGATATTAAACCAGCATGCTGCCAAGTCGCCAATAATTGTTGATGGAAAGACCATTAGGGAAGTTGAAATCTACTTGAGAAAGAAAATTATAAAAGATGGATATCTCATCCCCGAGATAAAGAGGAGGACAACATTGGGATGAACAGCTTTTAGGAAAAAGGGGAACTATAATGAGAAGTCGAAAAGCAGATATGTATATCAAAGGGAAGATCTTCAATAAATATATACTACCTGTGATGATCTACGGTAGTGAAATATCGGCCCTGATAACTCGCCAAAGTGAAATCTTGAGAGTGACTCAAAGAAATATGGCGGGGATAATGTTAGGCATCACTCCACAAGACAGAAAGACAAACATCCGCCAACAAAAACGAGTTAATGCCATCAATACTGCTATCAAGACATCTAAACACAGATGGGCAAGGCACAGAGCCAGACAACGTGACAACATATGATTCATAAGGACAACGGAACGAGATGTAGGGACGACGTGATTAAATACATGGACGACGTGATAAAATACATGGAGGACGTGATTAAATACATGGACGACGTGATAAAATACATGGATCCCACATGGAATCGGATAGCAGAAAAAAATTTCTACAGTCCAGAGACGGGTTCACATTGAGTAATAAACCCTTATTTGATTTTTTTTATATTTGTACCTTTTATTCCTTTAATTTATTACTTATATCTTGTAATTTATACTTCATTTTTATACTAAGTTGTAATTTCGATACCACTAAATATATATATAGATATATATATATATTTATATATGTATATATAAATATATATATATATATATATATATATATATATATATATATATATATATATATATATACGGACTTAGGATAGATTCTAATTTTTACGTAAACTATGTTTAGAATGAATACATATGATATATGCATCTCAACTTAATGATCCAACAGAGATATATAGATATGTGTGAGGAGTAGGCATTTTAAGATGTAATCAATATGTGTCATAATTTAAATGGCCATGATTATGTCTATTTCTTGATTTAAAGTTGTTTCGATCTGTATTTTATATTTTCTGTTTATTTTTAATGTATTTTCGAGCATCTTCCAAATTTGGATTTTTTTGTAGTTTTGTGTCACATATGTAGAAATAAATTGACGACTGTTTACCAAGTCTTGCATGTTTCGCGACAAGTACTTCACACTCTATTATCTATCGCATTCTTTTTCGAGCTGATATACAAATGAATACATATCTATGATCCGTAACGACCATCTTGCATTAATCCATGCTCAGGGCTTTCATCCACGGTCGCCCCCATTACCAGACACAGCTTGTTCCCGCTATACGGCTAGACACAGATAGCACGGGTTAGTAACAAATGCACTTACAACACGAGGTCCTGGATATGACCTTAAACTATATCCAGTGGTGAGGCCCCAACTTGTGGGCTTTGGGGAGTGTGGAGCCACCCTTTAATTACCATTGCTCCCAGGTCCACTCTGACCCGGAGTGGTAGTACCTGTTAGGGTCCCAACTATGGGTTAAATAGAAACCGACGTGAAAACAACAAATATATTCTATTAAAAAAAAATTTCTTCAAAATCTTTGGATTCAGCATTAAATAACCCGAAAAGGGTTAATATGCCGTAAAACAAAATCAACCAACAACTTACAACACGATGACGCAAAATAAAAAAAAAAAATGGCTCGGATTTTATTTAATTGTTTAAATGCATGTCGACAACAATTTTCATCAAATGCAAGGGTTTTGCGTTTTTCATTAAACAGTGACAAAGTTTTTTCATACAATCCAAGCGAATGGTATTTTAATTCGACAACTTTTTATAAAATCAATCCGAATCATCTTTAAAGCTGCTTTATTTCTTGCCGAAATAAGCTCGTGATCTTATCAGGAAAAAATCATTAAAAAAATTAATTGCCGTTATGCGCAAGATTTTTTTTTTTATCATGTCCCGTATATTTTGTGTCAATTACACCACCCTGTCTTCTCGCCTTCCAATTTTTTGATAATGTATTTTTAAGCAACTAATTCATTGATTCTCGCATTAATACTTATCAAACTCAAAATAATGATTTAATTCATACTTAAAAAATGTACAATTAGCAGTTGTTTTTGTACTATTGAAATCAATTATTTTTTTAAAAATAAAGGCTAGAGCTCAAGGAAATATTTTTGGTAATGTTTTATGTCTTTAATGCAGAAGCTTTTTACTGTCACCTATATATATATATATATATATATATATATATATATATATATATATATATAGAGAGAGAGAGAGAGAGAGAGAGAGAGATAGATAGATATATGGGTCACATTAATATATATATATATATATAAAATTTAGTAATTACAATTTTATGACATGAACTGATTAATTTTCAAATCTAGAAATGTTTATTATATGTCAGACAAAGGATACATTTCAATTAGTATATCTCCTTATCCTATATACAATAAAAATTTCAAGATATGAATCATAACCATGTCAAGGCAGGATAGGCTGTATTTAGCAGATCCTGCCCAGATCTGGCAACAGTATTCGATCCTTGGACGTATTTTGTTTTTATATAGATAGATAATTGCATCAGTAGTGAGATATCTTCTGGAGCGGTAGAAGGATCCCACAATTTTTCAAGCGACCTTGGCAACATACTTGATGTACATGTTCAATTTCAGATCAGGAGTAAAGATCAATCCCAGAAGCTGGTCAAAACATGGAGCCTCCCAAAGACGAGAGCCATCCATTGCAATTGATGCCAGATGGGGATCAAAGCGTTGAAGATGTAAAGATAGGAACTTGGTTTTAGATGCATTAAAAGTAACCAGCCACCTCTTCCCGCACTGTACCACGCGCTCAAGATCAGACGAGAGAGAATTAGAGAGAACTTCGTCATTTACTGCCTTTGAAGTGTTGCCATAGATAGTCGTGTCGTCAGAATAAATGTATACGAATGATATAAGTATGTGTTTTGGGAGATCATTGATGTAGATCAGGAAGAGAGTTGGGCTCAGGATTGAACCTTGAGGGACTCCAGCATTAATACTGCGGGCCTCTGTTTTCTGCCCATTAACCACTACTCTTATGAGCCTATCAGAGATAAATGCTTTAGTAACTGGGAAAATATTTCCAGTGATACTGTAGCTGGAAATCTTAAGAAAGAAGTAGCCCTATGTGCCATACCTTATCGAAGGCCTTTGATATGTCAAGAGCAATTACCCTAGAAAGGAAGCCTTTGTCAAGAAATTCACTAATCCTATGAGTTGTAACCCTTAGCACATATTCTGTAGATCTAGAAGAATATGAACCGTATTGCATGCCACTAAGAAGGTTATTTCTGCTGAGGTAGTTGACTACTACCTTATTAAATATGGATTCCAGCAACTTACTTATGCCACACAGGAGACTTTTTGGTCTGTACTGAGAAGGAGATGACTTATCAACTGAATTCTTAAAAACAGGGCATACTGATGAGGATTTCCAGAGTGTGTGGAATCGCTTCTCCTTAAGGAAACTCTTAAACAATTTTGTAAGTATGTGGGCAAGTTCTGGTTGAAGCTTTTTCAACACTATAATTAAAACTCCGTCAGGGTCAGTTGCTTTACTGGAATCAAGGTTCTTGATTAGCTTGGCGACATCACGCACATATATTTGTATGTATAGCAGAAAATACCGGGAGTTGATGGCCTTCGTAATATAGGGTAGAATTAGCTGCAAAGTTCTTGGCAAATAGTATGCCCTTGTCTGATGTTGACTAGATGACCTCAGGTCCATTGATGATGGTTGGGATAGAACGCACGCTTCTACTAAGGATCCTGTTTGCTATTTGCCAAAACTGGTCGAAACGAAGCCGCTACTCAGCTATATTGGATTCAACGGACTAAGCATATAGCTCTATTGCATTTTTATTACTTTTATAGTGGTTGCTAGCAGTCCTGGAAGCAGCTTTAGTCTCCGTCATCTGTTACGTTGGTAGCTATGGAAAAAGTGATTTCTATGCGCGATGATGAAATAAATTGAAAAGAAATGAAATAAAGTGAAAAGAGTCTGTCATACCAAAAAGTGAAATAAATATGTTCATGATCAAAGCAAATACGTTATATATGTATGTATATACATATATATATATTTATATATGTATATATATGTATATATATATGTATATACATATATATATATACATATATATATGTTAAGATTGTTTGTGTTCCTTACAATCTCCAGTTGAGTTTGAATAAAATAAAATACGTATTATATACGTTAGAAGCCAAAACACATTATTACCAAATAAACAGACATTTATTTTGTTTGAAAATTTATATTGAAATTCTTAAATATATTTCGAGGCAAAGCCTCATCATCAGTATGTCTTTCTTTCTTTCTTTTTTTGCCATGTTGTTGCTGGGCAGATAATCAGAGAGTTTGTTTTTACGGTAGTTTTTAAAATCTCAGAACGGTGCGTTAGTTCACGCGCGATTCACGGTAAGATTTTTTTGTTCCTTTCAAAATAATTTTCAAGTAAAATAAATGTATGTTTAATGCGTATATAATACGTACACACACACACACACACATATATATATATATATATATATATATATATATATATATATATAGTAATTTATCAAATATATATGGCGATTAAGCTACACTGAATATTCGAAGTTTCATCCACTCTAGGATTCGTCAGGCTTATGCGTGAAGTCTGTGGTTTTTTCTCCTTTTTATATGGTCCTCTTCTGTTGAGGATTTTAGTTAGCCAATCAGCTTTCTATATCCACCGCGCCCCTTCCTATCAGCGAATGGGCATGCATTTTATCGAACAAAGGATCTGTTTTATAACTAGGTTAGTGGTTTAAGTCAGACCTTTTTTATATATAAATATACATATGTGTATATACATATATGCACATATATATACATATATATACATACACATATGGTTGATCGTTTATGTATATTCATGTGTATTTAATTTATTTGTTTATTTTTTATTGTTTTTGTTAGTTTTAAAGCTATTTTGTATCGCTATCCTAGAGTACGTTTTATTTTGTGAACACAGTTATTTGCTATTTCTCTTCTACAGTTTAATAGCTTTTAGGGTTCTTTAAAGTACAGGATAGCACATTTTTCATGAAGGCATAATTTACATGGGTCATCTAAATGCCTACACGTGGTAGCTTGTCTTATTATTTTCCATTCGACTACCGGCGAATGTCCGCTTTCTTTGAGTTCCCAGTATTTATTCGCTAGTGTTGTTTTTATACGGTGTTTTTTATTGTTGAATGCACTTTTGTGGTCATAGTATCGGGTTTTGATATATATATATATTATATACATATATATATATATATTGCAGTAGTCAATACGTGAGTAGAGATAGGTAGTAATATATTATGATTAGGCTAAGTAGAATATTTTGCCTGTTCATCGCCCTAATACATATATATATATATATATATATATATATATATATATATATATATATATATATATACTTTTTTTTTAAAGAAATGCAGCAGAGTGACAAATATAAGTAAGATCCGAAAATAAGACCGCATTTATATATATATATATTATTTGTTTACATGAAGTTTGTACATGAGACACGTCATTGGTTCCGTCGATATCAAACCAGATAATTAGGGCGGTTTTCGACACCTACATGAAGCTCTCGTCAGCCAATACTCATCTCTTACTTTATTTACTTTATTCTATGATGTGAGAATTTTATGACAATATGTTGGTATAGGTATATGAAACGGTCTTCCTTATCGGGTTAGAATCCGGCGGTACCAATGACTTGCCTCATCTAAAAACTATCTGTAAACAATATATATATATATATATATATATATATATATATGCATTAACAGGTGCGTGTCTATAACGTTTACAAATATTTGTATATATATATATATAAATACTAACGTGCATGTAATTAAAATATTAAGTTTATATATATAGGTATATATATATATATATATAAGGTATTTTAAATATATTTTCAGTAAGACAGCACACAAACTGAGTAGCAATAATGATGTATAAGGTTTTGTTACAATTGAGAAATAGTAGTACTTGTAGTATTCGATACAATTTGCATGACACTAAGACACGCACATCCTCTTATTTAGCTTGATAATTTCTTATCAACTGACACGTGTTTCGTCTATGGTTTATCAGAATGGCTTAATCTATCTATCTATATATATATATATATATATATATATATATATATACTAGCTGTACCCTGCCACGCGTTGCTGTGGCTAAAATTGCCGCAATGGAAATTTTCTAAAATGAGAAAAAACATGTTTCTTATAGGTTTAATTTTCTATTTGGCATGGGTACACAGTTTTTGTTGTTCCATTTTCTTAGCTGATATAAAGATTTTCCGGTTTGGTGACTCTTGAATACGTAATATAAATTGTCCATGTGAAAAAACAGTCAGTGTGTAACTGTAAGGCCCACAATTGTAAAGATTGTTCCCTGTGCTTTGTTGATGGTTATTGCAAATGCCAATAAAATTGGAAAGTTCAATTTCCTACAGTGTAATGATGTATCCGGTGGAATCATAAGAATGCATGGAATGTAGATATATTAATCTGTGAAAGGTCCTGTTAAAATTGTTGTTTCTATGATATTGTTTGTTAATTTTTTTGCTGCAATCTGTGTGCCATTGCAAAGCTTGGATTGGTTTATATTTCACAACATGATAATTATTACACCAAAGTTCAGTTGAAATACATGCGGTGGCATCCCTGGCAAATAAAGCTGTTGGAATTTTACATTGAATAATAGCGTTAAGTTCATGGGCATCTTCGTATTGACCTGCAAGAATAGCTCATTCACTCAGTCAAATGGAATTCTTATAATTTGAATATCTGCAAAAACATTTTAAACTAACTATTCTTTTGATGAAATAAAATTACAGAAATTACAGAAGTTACAAGTCAAAGAATTTTTCCCTTAACTCTGATCAGCTGGCACTTTTTCGTACCTAATTTCCCACAAGTGATGCAAAAGTTTTCGTGCAAATCGAACAGTCGGCAACTGGACATGCATATTTTGAGTTAAGTTTAATAGCTTCACATGGAACAAAAACGTTGAGTATTTGAGGCAAGTATTTATTTCATCTGCTGGTGTTGATTGAAGAATAACAGGTAACATTTGTCTGAAATCTCCTGCAAGCAATATTACTGCATTCCCAAATGGTCTGACATTGCCACGCAAATCTTGCAAGGATCGACCAAGAGCCTCAAGTGATTTCTTGCGTACTATTGTGCATTCATCCTAAACAAAAAGTTTGCATTTCTGCAATATTTTTCCCCATATTGGATGTTTTGGAGATGTCGAACATGATATTTTTGAAAAATTGAATGTTCTAAAGTAGAATAAATAATTCTTCTACTTGGCAGCAAGGTCGCAGGTATTCCTCATGCAGCAAGGGCTAAGGCTATGTCATTTTGTTACCAAATGACTTCCAAAATCAATTTAATTAGAAAGGTTTTACCAGTTACTTCTGGTGCTGTTCAAGGTAGCAGTAATTTCCAAATAACTTCTATTCTCACAGTCAGTAAATTAGGTGACTAAAATAGGATTTATCCATGTTTTTACAATGCCTTATTCACTGTAATTAATATAGGAGACTAAAATAGGATGAGGGATTAGAGAAGGACAGATAGAGAGGGAGATATATAGATAGGAAAGAGAAAGTGAGAAGAAAATAGAGAAAGAGAAGGAGATAGAGAGATAAAGGGATTGATAGATAAACAGAGAGAGGGGGAGAGTTAAAAACAGAGAGGGATGAGACAGAGGAAAGGAGAGAGATAGAGGGAGTTAGAGAAAGAAAGGGGCTCAAAGAGAGATGGAGAGGGTGATATAGAGAGAAAGATAGATTGAGAGAGGGAAAGGGAGAGATGGATAGATAGATTTTAAGAGAGCAAGAGAGAGGGGGAGAGAAACAGAAGGTGAACTACACTTCACCGTTTGTTTCCTCGTTCAGTAGAGAAGAAATCTTTCGAGACTGAGGCAATTTTAATGTTTTGTCACTATCCAGGGTACCCCTTTTTTTTGGGGGGGGGGCGAGATTTTCATCACATTAGAAACCGACCGGGTTATCAGTACTTTCACTAACAAATTAATAAAAGAAAAACATATTGTAAAATTTGAATTTAACATGAAAATACTAATTTAAAAAATCATAAGTGCATAAGTGCCACTTTAGGTACTCCTTGGGCGTTGAGTTCCATGGCGACCAGCATAATTATTTAATGGTCGCTCCCTTAGACCCCCCCTAGTCAAGGCTAATGCTTGCGCACGTAACATTTTTTTATTTACTGACGTTGGCTTAGTAACTAAACGATTTATTGATAATTTCGTAACCCTTAAACGCATGCTGGAAGATTTAAATTGGTTCATTATTGTTGTAATGAAAAAAAAAGTTGCATTCAGCACAAAACCAAAAACACATATTAATGATAAAATATTTATTATTGTATTCATTGTGAAGCGAGGTGCTAACTGGGCAAAACAACAAACAGCTCACTTAAAATTAATTTTTCAAAAAACATTAATAAGAAAATAAATATTTAGAAAAATTAATTAAAAAAAATAAGCAGACTTAGCTTGTTATAATAGGTGCGCATTTATTTTCCCTGGTATATCACACTCGTGTTATTTTTAGTCCGAAAATAAAGAAGAAGAAATCCTTCCCGACTGGTCAAATGTTTTTGGCGATAAGTTGGGATGAAACGATAAAGTAATTTTGTTTAGAAAATTCGTTCGGGTAAGGAGCGGCGTGAATAGATCAGAAGAATGTCTTTTCTTTTTTGTGTGGTTTCACCATTGGAAACGGGATAGGGTGTGTCGCGCACGAGTGACAGAGCGTGGCAGTAACGCGTCTTACTCCTCTGGGGTGCGCGAGCAAAAATAGGGCGAGACACACCTCGAATTTGGCGCCACGGCTTTTTTTTTGTCTTTTTCTTGGAGCTCTCCTGAAACGGTGAATGTTCAATGTCACTGTCAAAATTAGTTCCGGGGTAGACGCTACAATTGAAATTTACTAATTTTTAAATAAAAAAGTAAAAAAAAAAGTTAATAAAAAAATAGTTGCTTAGTTGCGCATTAAAAAACTTTTTTTTTTAAGATTAGGTCCACCTTGGAATCACCCCCAACCTCCAAATCTTAAGAACAGATTCCGGAAAAAACATCACTTTTGGAGGGGGACTAATAAACACCATTTGGGGGGATATTTAAAAAAAATCGATAACAGTCGTCATTTATAAAGAAATTTAAAATGAAATGTTTGTAAAAGTGAGAAATTATATATAAATGTTTAGTAACATTTTTCGGTGCTAATGCAGAGTTATCCGCGCTATTTTTTAAATCGTGTTTTTTTTATTCCAACCAATCTTATATCGAAAAACAAAAAACAAAAAACAAAAAGCAAGCGACAAACTTTTTTTTGCCTCATATAATAAAGAAAAATGTGTAAATTAAAAAATTTGGAAGAGAAACAAATGAATTATGTTTTCTTTTGTTTCTTTTTTTACTTACTAAACAGAAAATGAAATATTTCGTCAATTCGTGGCTGTGAAATGAATCGCACCGGAAGTTCAGTTTTATCAACAGAACAGATTCGCAGAAACGGTTAAAAATATATTTATTTTATTCAATATTTTAATTTTAATAATTCGCGAGGTAAATTTATTTTAATAACATAAAAACATACCTCGACTCTAAAAATGGGTTGTCTGAAAATTTTAAATAAATTGGTAACGTAGAAATATGATTTTATTCGTTTAGAACGAACCAACTTTACATTTATATATATATATATATATATATATATGTACATATATATATATATATATATATATATATATATATAACTACTTCATTTACTCATATGAAATTAATACACGAAAGTATAAATTTAGATGTAAACTTTAAGTATTTACTTCAAAAGTGCTCAATATTTAGGTAGAGCTAGTTAGTAATTTATCAAAAATATATGGCGATAAAGCTACACTGAATATCCCGAGTTTCATCCACTCAATAAGCCTGAAGAATCCTAGAGTGGATGAAACGGGGAATATTCAGTGTAGCTTAATCGCCATATATATTTTATTAACTACTATATATATATATATATATATATATATATATATATATATATATATATAGATGTATATACATATATAAGTGGGTGTGTTTGTGTGTATGTATATGCATATATAATTAAAATGTATTATATATATATACGTATGTGCATATACATCTATATAAATATGTATACGTACATATATATACCTACATATAAATATATATATTTATAATACATATACATACATATATATGTATATATATGTATATACATAATTATATATATATATATGTGTGTGTGTGCATAGCTGTAAGTGTTAAGAGAATAGAGTAAATTCA